>NW_026904219.1:0-67793 GCF_024500275.1 Phycodurus eques | reverse complement strand
TGGAGCAGATGTGATTACGATGTTTAAACTACAACATTCATGGATGACAGGTTTACTCTGAGTGTAAATGTATTTGTTTCATAAAAATGATTCTACAGTTAAAAAATCGAAATGAAGTGACTGTAAAATGATATGAGAATTTGTGCAAATACATGATAAACAGGGGGGAAATGTTAAATATATTGTAGAAGTTATCATTTATTTGCTCAGCTTGCATTAGTATGATGGACGATTTTGATAAAGGAAGATGTCTCGCCTTCAAGAAGATGACTCAGCAGGAATCATCAGAGAGAAGGACGTGGCCGGGACGTGGCAGGTGTTGGTCCCATGTTTTCACCTTGAAACCCGACCCTTAGTGTGTTGTGTCTTGGAGCTGAGTACGTTATGTCTTGTAAACTGAGAAACCTCCCTATTTTCAAATAAATGCAGGAGCGACGGGAGAGATTGTTAGAGCGTGTTGAGAGGCTGTAATCTGAACAATCTCCCATCCGCCCTCCTCATGAGAAAAAGAAACCAGCGTCTTCATTCCTTTTTGTGTCTATTTTTTATAATGTTGGGTAAAATAAATCCAACACTCATCTACTCCAACTAATACTGCCATTCACTCGACTGTAATGTATTCCTCGGAAGTGGTTCGGGTTCATAAACCGTGGCTTTGAGATCCACACAATAATGTGCAATAATTACATATCATTTAAAAATCCATACCTTCGTATCCTTAGCCTCGAGCCAATTAAAAACACTGATGTGATAAAATTGTGACGTATCACGTGATACTAATATATATATATATATATATATATATATATATATATATATATATATATATGTGTGTATAGATTTTTTTTTTACTGTCGGAAACGGAGAAACGGAACGTTTAAAAAAGGTACGTGAAGATTCTGTCTCCTAATAAAGAGACGGTAAGTCATAAGAGAGAGAATGACTGCATTATAATTTGGGTCAACCACCGATAAGAAAACGATTCCACGAGAATCTAAAGTGAAAAAGCTTACAGCACCTGGTACCCCCAGGGGGTCGCCCATCCAAGTCCTAACCAGGCACGCCCCTTCTTAGCTTCAGAGATCGGGCATTCTCAGGGTAGTATGGCCGTTAGCCACATGGTTACCTGAAATATAAAATGGTTACTTTTTATATTTAAAAAATATCATATTTCGCTTCAAAATATCTCGAGCGGAACACGTCATCTTTATTCTCCAATTGTTAGCTGGTCTATTTTGGATTTTTTTGTGTGGATGATGCAAACTCATTCTCAACACTACAAATGTGTGATCAGATCATAGATTTTGAAAAGTAAACACACAAGAGAATTTGAGAACTTGCACGCTGCCAAAACTCAGACAAGAGCATGCAAAATCCTCTTCGACCCTCCACATCCTGGTCACCAACTCTTCAGAAACATAATCATCTTGATTTGCCATGAATTTCCAAAAAACACACAAGGAATTTGTCTCTGGTATTTGGAGCCGCTCTCGTACGACAACAGACAGTCAATTGACAGAGAACACTTTTGAGACATAAAGACATTGACAAAAAACAGTCACTGAGCAATTAAGGGTTGCTAGTTATCTGGTAATGCCAGTACATTTTATTTTGACAATTGTGCAAAAAGATGCAGAGTCCTCTAGCATTTAGAGCAGTTCGAAAGACTAATATTGCAATAGTCCGGTGAAATGACCATTGTGCAAAGGGCGCAGAGACTTCAAGCGAGTCGTGCGATAATCTGGGACAATGTTTATTGTGCAAATGTTGCAGATTCTCTTCAATCAGTGTGCAATTGGAGCAGATGCGACTAGCATGAGTGGCCAGTATTGGTCAACAACAGATATGCAAATAGTGCAGCGTGGGGAGACTACTACAGTGAGTGCACGAGTAATATATAATTGTCTTCTTCCAGCTCCTTCCCCCAGGTAATGCTATCGAACAATGCAAACTAAAACTAGCAGACATTCCAAAACCTTCGTCCCGCTTGCCGTTAACTTCTTAAACAGTTCACTTACAATTGCATTGTAACATGCTGCCAATTTGTCTTGAGATTGTTGTCCCATCTCTGTCGGGCCAACTATACATTATTCGTGCATTCACTGTAGTAGTCTCGCCACTCTGCACAATTTGCATATCTGTTGTTGACCAATACGGGCCACTCATGTGCTTGAGAAATATCTGCACCATTTGCACAATGGACACTGTTCCAGATTTTCGCACTACGATTCACTTTATACTGCTTAAATTTCTCAAAGTCTCTGCCCATTTTGCACAATTGTCACTGTACCAGATTATTGCTCGATCAGTCATTTCAAATTGCTCTAAATTGCTAGAGGACTCTGCATCATTTGCACAATTGTAAAAAAAATAACACAAATTTGCATCGACATGACCATATTACCGGTAACCTTTCATTGCTCAGTGACTCTCCGTACTTTGGTCTAATGTGATTATGTCTCCAAAGTATTTTCTGTCAAATGGCTGTCCGTTGTCGCACGAGAGGGTCTCCAACAACCGGAGACAAATTCCTTGAATGTTTCTGACATACTCGGCAAATAAAGAGAATTCTGATTTTGATTCTGCTGATTCTGATTGAATTTACTCTATCTAATGTACTCCTACTAATACTGCCATTCACTCGACTGTAATGTATTCCTCGGAAGTGGTTCGGGTTCATAAACCGTGGCTTTGAGGTCCACACAATAATCTGCAATAATTATGTATCATTTAAAAATCCATACCTTCGTATCCTTAGCCTCGAGCCAATTAAAAGCACTGATGTGATAAAATTGTGACGTATCACGTGATACTAATATATATATATATATATATATATATATATATATACATATATATAGATATAAAAATATCGATATATGTGTGTATAGATGTTTGTTTTTTTTTACTGTCGGAAAAGGAGAAAAGGGATGTTTAAAAAAGGTACGTGAAGATTCTGTCTCCTAATAAAGAGACGGTAAGTCATAAGAGAGAGAATGACTGCATTATATTTTGGTCAACCACCGATAAGAAAACGATTCCACGAGAATCTAAAGTGAAAAAGCTTACAGCACCTGGTATTCCCAGGCGGTCTCCCAGCCAAGAAATAACCAGGCCCGCCCCTGCTGAGCTTCCGAGATCGGACGAGATCGGGCGTTCTCAGGGTAGTATGGCCGTAAGCCACATGGTTACCTGAAAAGCAACATTTTATATTTAAAAAATATCATATTTTATTTTTATATTTATATTTTATAAATATATTATATTTATATATTTCGCTTAAAAATATCTCGAGCGGATCGCGTCATCTTTATTCTCCAATTGTTGGCTGGTCTATTTTAGATTTTTTTGTGTGGATGATGCAAACTCATTCTCAACACTACAAATGTGTGATTACAGATATCATCCATTTTCTGTACCGCTTATCCTCACTATATCCTGAAAATGTAACTAATAACACAGACATTGTTGATATTTATAATGTTGATTCCGTATTAGTTAAATTTTGCTTTTAAATGTCATATCTGCTCGCCATAGATAGACTTCTCCACTATCTCCTTCCAAATACAGTTTCTTGTTTTCGTAAGTGGTTGTGATACCTTCTAATTCTCTCTCTCGTACAGTGCACACACTTTTTTTTGCTCGCTCTGCTTGCTTCGCTTCTGTTTACAGTTTTTCTTATTGATAAGCTTGTTTTTCTTCTTACATTTTTTTTTAGAAGCAGCGATTCCTGGATATTTTTAAACCTGTGGGACTGTACTTTTTTTGTTGCCATATTCCAATACTTTCTGATACCCTCTACCCTGAGCGTGGCCTGCTAATTAGCACAAGCCTGCTATTAGCAAAAATACCAGCAATCAAGATGCCTCCCTTTTCCACTGAGGACGATCGCGGACTGCTGCAGAGGATGTCAATTCTGGAAACAAAAATCCACCATCTTGAAGTGTATGTGGATGTAAATGGACAGTCAGGGAATGAAACGACTGTACCGATGTGTGTGTGATAACCTGCAGCCACATAGCTCAACAAAGAGGATGGATGTGGACTGTGGATATGGTAATGGACCATCCATCAGTTCTCCCTGGAATTTACTGGGAGCAAAGCCCAAACATATGGGACATCTAAAAGGGAGGACACAACACCAGCAGATTACCGAGGAATCCGGCTGGCCTGCGTTGCGAGCTGCTTCAACCCCGAGTGAGCGGCCGAGGACGGTCGCTACAGCGAAGGGCAAGAAAAAAGGACGCAAGTCAATGCAAAACATTGACATCAGACTTCCCAATAGATTTGAGCCACTTTTACAAGACCCTGGCCACCACCACAGAAAGGTATGAAACTCAATCATACAAGAAAAAAATTGCACTCCAAACATTTATAGTTGGTGATGGAGCTGGTGAAGGATGGGAAACGTTTTTGTTGTGAGAAGAAGACCAAAGTACGGTGTTTTACCAATGACATGGTGTCTGATATCTCTAAAAAAAAATCCTGGAGATCGATAATCAACACCCAACTGTGAAATCTGTCATCATACACAGGGGCCCTGGATGTTCTCAAGCAGCAGACGTACTGAGGCGAGATTTCATTGATCTTGGAGCGTATATTGGTTGAAATGAAAATTTAATTAATTTGCAAAAGAAAGGAAACTAAACACCAGCGTTCACTTCCGGGTTAGTCCGATTCATGTTTTTACTATTAAAATCAAAAAAATGTTGTCTCGTAGAGGACACCACGTCACTTTTTATACAGGAAGTCCTCGAGTTACGATGCACTCGACCTACGACGTTTCGACCGCCATTTTGTACCCAGCATCATAGCGTTTCTGCTTAGCTAGTGCATAGTGCTTGTCTGTGTTTGTGCGCCAGGAGCATCATTGCCTTTTTCGCCCTCCTTTTGCACACTCTCAATAGTAATGGTAAGTACAGAATCTTATTTTTTTATTTTAATGTATTTTAGTTTCTTTATACGAAGTGTTAACCTTTCCTGCTACGGTCACCTGACCATGGTCGGGAGACGCAGGGGTTAACTCCCTTCTCTCATTGCACAGCTGAGCTGGGTGGCGGCAACTATAAAGACATGAAGCATCGATTTGGTGCTTTAATGGCTTTATTAGCTCCTCTGCACATTCAACGTCAATGGGTCCTCCGCTAATCGCTACTCTTCCCCGGTTGCCGTCACTACTCTTGCCACTGTACACAGTTACGAGCACTACTTCCTCCTTCACAGTTCCACCGGATGATGCCTGCTCAGTCCCGTCTCACTCACACATCGACGCACACGCCCACACACACTGAGCTTGCTGTCACAATCACGTGGGACAATACCTGTTGAATACTAGAAGTATTTCGACTTAATTTCGACTTTAACGGTGAAATCCGACTTATGCGGAAATTCGGGTTACGTCGGCAGCGTAGGAACAGAACTCGTTCGTAAATCGAGGACTTCCTGTATGTATAACATTTAGAGAAAGTGACGAGAAACCTTTTTATCAGTTGTATAATCTGAAGGTTGCTACATTTTATGAAATTTGGAGTCCTAGACAACAGAGGTTCATTATTAAACTTAACCCACATAAAAACACAACCAAGAGTGAAATTTTATTGAATATTTAATTACATCTACAAGGGGTCTAGAGGGAAACACACAAAGGGGTCTGACTAAAGACATAAAATAACGCTAATAATGGTAAAAATGTGAATGTGAGTGTTTAATGCGTTGAGTCAAAGCAAGAGAGAGCAAAATCGGGATTTTGTGTGAAGCAAAGTAATTTCCCCGAAATTATTAGGAACGAATATAATACAGTCTGGCAAACACTGGTGTGTTACTCACGAACGTAGATTGGCTGGTAAGTGAGGTGACCTGTCTCAGTCGTCTCGGGAAGCACAGAGACAGGTTTGGTTGGAGAAGAAAAAAGATGTAGAAAAATAAAACAAAAGAGGTGGAAGGCAAAAAATTGTTGTTCGCCACGCCTCCTTGGGGGAATATGACCATCTCTCCCCCTGCCTTGGCTCCAGGATCCGCTAGCAAGTTCAGAGAGCTGAAGTTTTCTGGGAACGTATCTGGTAGCTCAGCAGCAACTGTTCGGGAGGCTTAGCAGCAGCGATCCATGGAGGCTAGGGAGCCTCCATCCCCAAGGCTCACGGTTACCGAGCCGTGTGCCCAAAACAAAGAAAGGGCAAGGGTGGCCAGAGGCCTCCCCGTAGCCGGGGAGCTGATAGCAAGAGAAGAGCGAACAACCAAGATGGAAGAGACCAAGAGAGCGGGAGTCAGCGGGTAAGTACCCCGGGGGCTGTCGGATAGGACTGAGGACCAGAAAAGACCACACCCATCAGCTTGAATCTATCCATCCATTTTCTGAGCCGCTTCTCCTCACTAGGGTCACGGGCATGCTGGAGCCTATCCCAGCTGTCATCGGGCAGGAGGAGGGGTACACCCTGAACTGGTTGCCAGCCAATCGCAGGGCACATACAAACAAACAACATTCGCACTCACATTCACACCTAAGGGCAATATAGAGTCCCCAATTTACTTCTGGTGGAAGTCTCACAGCAGGGCCCCTTGGGAAAATGCAGTTGATCAAGGTGTGGGGGAGTCACTGTGACACCTCAGGTTGTGGGGAGCATGTCCGTTACAATCTCCGAACAAAATTGCAATGTTTGAAGGCTGAGGTAGACCGCTCCCACTTGTACGATTGGAGATGAATGTATCTCTAGGGGCGGCACGGTGGTGACTGGTTAGAGTGTCTGCCTCACAGTTCTGAGGACCGGGGTTCAATCCCCGGCCCCGCCTGTGTGGAGTTTGCATGTTCTCCCCGTGCCTGTGTGGGTTTTCTCCAGGCACTCCGGTTTCCTCCCACATCCCAAAAATATGCATAAATTGGGGTCTCTATATTGCCCGTAGGTGTGAATGTGAGTGCGAATGGTTGGTTGTTTGTATGTGCCCTGCAATTGGCTGGCAGCCAGTTCAGGGTGTACCCCGCCTCCTGCCCGATGATAGCTGGGAGAGGCTCCAGCACGCCTGTGACCCGAGTGAGGAGAAGTGGTTCAGAAAATGGATGGATGGATGTATCTCTAGGTTCAATCAATTAAATAAGTGATTCAAAGAAGTTTGTACTGTGAGTTTCATTGACAATATCTGCATTTTTTGGGCACGCAGACATCTTTACAAGGCAGACGGTTTCGATCTAAATAGACAAGGGGTTAAGTTATTGGCTTACTATGAATGATTTACTATGTAAAATCATTCAGCGGCCTGAACAGAAAACACTGGCTGTGTTGACACGGCTGAAGGACAAAAAGATGCAGTTGTTCCCAAACAATCGGACGAACAAGAGCTAAGAAGACACGAGTCGCAGACGTATTTATCAGCGTCATCCAAACAATCGGAGGAGCGAATGACATAAGATGAGCCAGCACCTTGAATGTCCCACAACCCTCCCTGCCCCATTGGAGCAAAGCCCAACCTAAAACTCACTCTCTACTTGCCTAAATTATCTGTTAGGTGTGATGGACAGGATGAAGACTATTGTCAATATTGGAATCCAACGCACACCACGGACATCTTCCTCCCATCCCCCCTCGCCTGAAAACACTAAGATGCGGAGGGCCCCTCCTCCACCAAGGAAGAATCTTATCTGTAAATCTTACTGATATCTGCGGGGTATTTTCCAGAATAAATCAGACCCCTATGGAGATCAGGCATTTTTCATCCCTGTAATTACAAGGGACAGAAAGTGGGTCAAAGAGATATGGCACAAAAAAAGTAGCACTACAAACTTAGTGAGGACTAGAATGTGAATCTATCAAACCATTGTCCCAAGTTATATCTGCGAGACGAGCTCTTTTCAACATCAGGTCACTGGGTAATAAATCAATGTTGATTAATGACATCATTGCAATCTATGATCTGGACTTTTTGTTACTAAATGAAGCATGGTTAACAGAAAGTAGCTGTAATACCATTTTAAATGAGGCAACACCAGCAAATTTAAATTTTAAATGTCGAAGAGGAAAAAAAGCCGGTGGTATTGCTGTTATTTTTAAGTCATTACTTCAGTGTAAAGAAATTATACTTGGTGATTTTAGCTCTTTTGAATATCTCTGTTTTTAAAGGTGTCCCAAAGGTTATTGTTTTAATAATTTATAGGTCTCCAAGATACAACAGAAATTTTTTGGAGGATTTTTCATAACTGCTGTCAGTTATTTGTACTGACGACAACAAATTTGTCATAACGGGAGACTTTAACATTCATGGTGACAATAACATGGGGGAAAAAATCTAAAGAACTCTGCTATACGAGACAGATTTGACCTCTCTCAACATATCAAGAGTCCAACCCACACTCAAGGTCACATCTTAGACCTGGGCATCTCTAAGGATGTTGAAATTCTATCAATTGACATTAAGGATATGGCTATTTGGGTCACTGATGGTGTACTGGTACACTTGCCTGATTTGGTGCGGGAAAGCATGGATTCAGTTCCCACTCAGTGACGGTGTGACTGTGAGTGCGAATGGTTGTCCATGTCTATATGTGCCCTGCGACTGACTGGCGACCAGTTCAGAATGTAGTCTGCCTTTCGCCCAAAGTCAGCTGTGATAGGCTCCAGCCCCCCGTGACATTAACCAAGATAAGCGGTGTTGAAAATGGATGGATGGATATGGCTATTTGTGATCATTTTTGTGTATTCTTTGAATAACAGATCCTTCTGTCACATACGTGGTTAGGGCGAGGGCGAGTAACGCAAGGCAAGAACATGGTGGACCCAATTGCAGGGAAGCAGGGAGGCAAGGCAGGAGTGCGGGAGTCTCAAAATAATAATAATTAATCTTCAAAAAGGGAAAACTGAACAAAGTCCCACAACAGATACCAATCAAATCAAAGTAACAAACAAACACTCGAATATCTAAAACTGGAAACAAACTATGACCTGTGAGTAAGACGTGGAATAGAAAGGGAAAATTAAACCTGACAATAACATACCACAATGATAAAGACAACTGGCGACTATGACATGGCAAAGACATGTGACAACGACAATGAACTGACAAGAAGTGAAAGAAACCAGGGAACTAAATACAAACAGATAGACGAGACAACGAGGAACACCTGGACAAGACACGAGTGGCTGGAGAGAGCTGATTGGTCGACACAAAGTAGACGAGAACAGGTGGACACAGCAACTTAATGAGCACACGACAAACATGGAACACAGGAAAACATGGAACAAAACTAAACACAACCCAAACCAAAACACAGACCATGACACTTCTTCAGTTCAGACAACCTCTATGTCTATTAAGAAAAGGTACATAAATGAGAGTACCACCACTAAGGTTTGGGAGACCATTGCTGTGCCACAAACTGTGAATGCTGAGACAGTTGATGAACTTTCGGATAATTTCACCTGTAAAATCTCAAATGTCATGAATGCTGTCGCTCCGATTAAGAGACAATCTTGAGGCGACCTCAAACACCGTGGAGGAGCAAGATGATGGTAAAGACCTCTAAATCAAAGTGTAGGAAATCAGAACGTAAGTGGAGCAAAACTAAACTCCAAATTGACTATGACCTCCACAGACAAAGTCTTTGTAATTTTAACCAAGCGTGAGTCAGGACTAGACAGCAATACTTTTCTGAAATCATTGGAAATAACTTCAACAGTACTCGCACTCTGTTTGCTGTGGTTGACAAGCTCACAACCCCCTCGAATCAGACAGCTCCAGAAGTCCTAACAGCAGATAAATGCAATCAATTTGCTTCTTATTTTAGTGAAACAATAAAATCCATCAGATTAAATATCAGCACAAATCAGCAAAATGATAAAATTATACTACATCTGAACCCACCCAGGAAAAACTCAATTACCATGTCAGAATCTGATACAGTTTACTAAAAAACTGGAGAGAAAACGGTTCAGCAGCTGAAACCATCAACGAGCTGTCTTGACTCAATAACATCTGACTTTTTCAAAGCTATTGCAAAGTCTGTGCTAGCTGATTTGCAGCAAAAAATCAATTGCTTACCTCAGTCAGGGGAGTTTCCGAAAGCTCTTAAAGTCGCTGCCATTAAGCCTCTGCTAAAAAATAGAACGCTGGACGCATCCATGTTAGCAAGCTATAGACCCATCTTAAATCTCCCTTTTCAAGATTGTTGAGAAAGTTATTTTTAATCAACTCAGCAATTTCTTGAACTTAAATTGACTTTTTGACAAATTTCTATCAGGTTTCCAAACACATCACAGGACAGAATCTGCTCTTATCAAAGTCCTAAATGATATAAGGTTGAATACTGACTCGGGAAAGGTGTCAATTATGGTCTTGTTGGACCTCAGTGCGGCGTTTGATATGGTAGATCATAAAATACTGCTGAACAGGTTGGAAACGTGGGAAAGATTAAATGGAACAGTCCTGAAATGGTTCTGGTCTGACTTGGAGGAAATGAGTTATTTTGTAACCATTGGAAGTGTTCAATCTTATTGAATGGCAATGACCAATGGGGTCCCTCAAGGGTCAGTTCTTGGCCCCCTTCTGTTCAGCCTGTACATGCTCCCCTTTAACTTTAATCTTGACTCTTTTAGCTATGCAGATTTTGCTGATGACCACATCGGTGCTGGTGATGCTGAGTGATGGTGATGGGAGACCGCCTGGGAATACCAGGTGCTGTAAGCTTTTTCACTTTAGATTCTCGTGGAATCGTTTTCTTATCGGTGGTTGACCTAAATTATAATGCAGTCATTCTCTCTCTTATGATTTACCGTCTCTTTATTAGGAGACAGAATCTTCACGTACCTTTTTTAAACATCCCGTTTCTCCTTTTTCGACAGTATATAAAAAAAAAATCCATACATATATATATATATATATACATATATATATATATATGTATATATATTAGTATCACGTGATGCGTCACAATTTTATCACATCAGTGCTTTTAATTGGCTCAAGGCTAAGGATACGAAGGTATGGATTTTTAAATGATACGTAATTATTGCACATAATTGTGTGGACCTGAAAGCCACGGTTTATGAACCCGAACCATTTCCGAGGAATACATGACATTCGAGAGAAAGGCAGTATTAGTAGGAGTAGATTAGACAGAGAAAATTCAATCAGAATCAGCAGAATCAAAATCAGAATCCTCTTTATTTGCCGGGTATGTCAGAAACATACGAGGAATTTGTCTCCGGGAGTTGGAGCCCCTCTCATGTGACAACGGACAGCGATTTGACAGAAAATATTTTGGAGACATAATCACATTAGACCAAAGTACGGAGAGTCACTGAGCAATGAAAGGTTACCGGTAATGTGGTCATGTCGATGCAAATTTTGTGTCATTTTTTTGACAATTGTGTAAATGATGCAGAGTCCTCCAGCAATTTAGAGCAATTTGAAATGACTGATCGAGCAATTATCTGGTACAGTGACAATTGTGCAAAACGTGCAGAGACTTCGAGAAATTTAAGCAGTATAAAGCGAATTGTAGTGCGATAATCTGGAACAGTGTCCATTGTGCAAATGGTGCAGATACTTCTCAAGCACATGAGTGGCCAGTATTGGTCAACAACAAATATGCCAAATTGTGCAGAGTGGCGAGACTACTACAGTGAATGCACGAATAATGTATAATTGGCCCAACAGAGATGGGACAACAATCTCAAGACAAATTGGCAGCATGTTACAATGCAATTGGAAGTGAACTGTTAAAGAAGTTAACGGCAAACGGGACGAAGGTGTTGGAATGTCTGCTAGTTTTAGTTTGCATTGTTCGATAGCACTTACCTGGGGGAAGGACCTGTAAGAAGACAATTATATATTACTCGTGCACTCACTGTAGTACTCTCGCCACGTTGCACTATTTGCATATCTGTTGTTGACCAATACTGGCCACTCATGCTAGTATCTGCTCCAATTGCACACTGATTGAAGAGAATCTGCAACATTTGCACAGTAAACATTGTCCCAGATTATCGCACGACTCGCTTGAAGTCTCGGCGCCCTTTGCACAATGGTCTTTTCACCGGACTATTGAAATATTAGTCTATATTAGTCAAATATATATATTAGTCAATATTAGTCAAACTGCTCTAAATGCTAGAGGACTCTGCATCTTTTTGCACAATTGTCAAAAAAAAATGTACTGGCATTACCAGATAACTAGCAACCCTTAATTACTCAGTGACTGTTTTTTGTCAATGTCTTTTTGTCTCAAAAGTGTTCTCTGTCAATTGAATGTCTGTTGTCGTACTAGAGCGGCTCCAACTACCAGAGACAAATTCCTTGTGTTTTTTGGAAATTCATGGCAAATAAAGATGATAATGTTTCTGAAGAGTTGGTGACCAGGATGTGGAGGGTCCAAGAGGATTTTGCATGCTCTTGTCTGAGTTTTGGCAGCGTGCAAGTTCTCAAATTCTCGAGTGTGTTTACTTTTCAAAATCTATGATCTGATCACACATTTGTAGTGTTGAGAATGAGTTCGCATCATCCACAGAAAAAATCCAAAATAGACCAGCCAACAATTGGAGAAAAAAGATGACGCGATCCGCTCGAGATATTTTTAAGCGAAATATGATATTTTTTAAATATAAAATGTTGCTGTTTCAGGTAACCATGTGGCTTACAGCCATACTACCCTGAGAACGTCCGATCTTGGAAGCTAAGCAGGGGCGGGTTAGTACTTGAATGGGAGACCGCCTGGGAATACCAGGTGCTGTAAGCTATTTCACTTTAGATTCTCGTGGAATCGTTTTCGTTTTCTTATCGGTGGTTGACCGAAATTATAATGCAGTCATTCTCTCTCTTATGACTTACCGTCTCTTTATTAGGAGACAGAATCTTCACGTACCTTTTTTAAACATCCCATTTCTCTTTTTCCGACAGTAAAAAAAAAAAAAATCTATACACACATATATCTATATATATATATATATATATATATATATATATATATATATATATATATGAGTATCACGTGATACGTCACAATTTTATCACATCAGTGCTTTTAATTGGCTCGAGGCTAAGGATACGAAGGTATGGATTTTTAAATGATACGTAATTATTGCACATTATTGTGTGGACCTCAAAGCCACGGTTTATAAACCCGAACCACTTCCGAGAAATACATTTCAGTCGAGTGAATGGCAGTATTAGTTGGAGTAGATGAGATAGAGTAAATTCAATCAGAATCAGCAGAATCAAAATCAGAATCCTCTTTATTTGCCGAGTATGTCAGAAACATACAAGGAATTTTTCTCCGGTAATTGGAGCCCCTCTCGTGCGACAACGGACAGCCATTTGACAGAAAATAGTTTGGAGACATAATCACATTAGACCAAAGTACGGAGAGTCACTGAGCAATGAAAGGTTACCGGTAATGTGGTCATGTCGATGCAAATTTTGTGTTATTTTTTTGACAATTGTGCAAATGATGCAGAGTCCTCTAGCAATTTAGAGCAATTTGAAATGACTGATCGAGCAATAATCTGGTACAGTGACAATTGTGCAAAACGTGCAGAGACTTCGAGAAATTTAAGCAGTATAAAGCGAATTGTAGTGCAATAATCTAGAACAGTGTCCATTGTGCAAATGGTGCAGATACTTCTCAAGCACATGAGTGGCCAGTATTGGTCAACAACAGATATGCAAATTGTGCAGAGTGGCGAGACTACTACAGTGAATGCACGAATAATGTATAATTGGCCCGACAGAGATGGGACAACAATCTCAAGACAAATTGTCAGCATGTTACAATGCAATTGTAAGTGAACTGTTTAAGAAGTTAACGGCAAGCGGGACGAAGGTGTTGGAATGTCTGCTAGTTTTAGTTTGCATTGTTCGATAGCATTTACCTGGGGGAAGGAGCTGGAAGAAGACAACATGAAGATAACCATGTGGCTTACGGCCATACTACCCTGAGAAGGCTCGTTGTGTGGTAGAGTGGCTGCAGGCGTGGAGGTTTGGCACAGCTGCACTCGTTAGTGGAGCATGAGCAGTACAGGCAGCAGGAGCTCTGTGCTCCTCCGGCTACCTGCTCCTTGTGTTTTTTGCTTTTTGTTTTGGGTTTTGTTTTTTTTCTTTGTGACCTTTTTCCTCCTCCCAGCTTCCCGCTGTGGAGGAGTGGTTTGATTTAATTGTTCTTCACCCCTTCAGGTCGAATGGACGGATTGGTTGTTGGTCAGGACAGGCTTGGAGACATGAGGCAGGTGAACAAGATGGATTCGGGGCGAGGAGAAGGTTTGACGCGTTGCAGTGGTGTGGTGAATAAGAATGTCGTGACAAAAAGGTATGAGAAAGATTTAACATTGATTCTTGAAATTGACAATGGTGATGCCATTACTCCAATAATATTAATTAGGGGAACGGCTGAAGTATGTGGGAGCATTACAGCATGCAGGTTTATTGCAAAGGATAAACTGTGACTGTTAATTCTGTTAATGCGAAGGAGAAACTGCTTGATGGATTTTGTATTGGGAGTGCCAGAATTCATGGGAGGGAAGTTGCCTCTGATGAGCTGGTTGTTTCTTTTATAGGGCTGCCAGCTTCTATCGAGGATGATGATATAATGGAGAAACTACAGGTTTGGGGAGTCTCAGCAGTCTCTGAGGTGAGGAGGAGAATGTGGCCGGGAACGGACATCGCGGACGGCACAAGGTTTGTAAATGTGAAATTCACCGCCACTGTACAGTCTAGGTTTGTCACAGCGGCAGGTCCGGAGTACTTTCGTGTTATTCATGATTGACAGGTTAAAGTTTGTCGAGGGTGTCTCTCTCCCAGCCATGTGTACAGGGACTGTCCCGAGTTTCTGTGTAGGAAGTGTGGAGTCCAGGGGCATTATGCCCGTGAGTGTCAGGTGCCCAATTCGCAAAGGTGTGCTACATGCAGGCAATATTTTCCTCTATGTGTTTGTGAAAAGGGCAAATTAGATGGGGGGGGATCCCTTGTGCCCGGGGTACTGATACCAAGTCCTCCATCCTCGCTGTTTCGTCTGGATCGCTGGCTGCTGGTCTGGGGGAATCAACTATGACACATTTGCTGGTGGAGGCGCCTGTGACGGTGGGGGCTGGAGGTATTGTTCCTCGCCCTACTCCTGAACGGGGGGGAGGGGAAGAAATCCCTATCCCTGATGCCGGGGTGGCAGAGGCTGAACCTGAGATGGGGGTGAGTGCTGGGCCGTCTCCACTCTCTGCCCCTGAACAGGAGGAGGCGACTGTTGAATTTAGGCGTACTCCTAGGCCGACGATTAAAAGTCCTAAGCGGAGAAAAGAGCAAATACAGTCTGTGTCTTCTATTCAGAAGGGAGGCACCTCACAGAACAGTGAGGGGAGGCATCAGACTGGGCTCTCAGGAGGGGATGTTTCGATTGAGCGGCTGGCGCGTTTTCCCGTGTCACAGCTATTGCCCCCTCGTATCACCCGTTCGTCTGCCACCCTAGAACCAGTCCTGGACTCAGATGAGGGCATGGAGGTTGATGTGATGGAGCGGAAGAAACGGCAATGTGAAGGCACTGGAAAGGGCGGGCTTAAAAAATGTAAGTAGACTCGACGAGTCCATCTTTTCTTTTTTGCTTATGATGAATTTTCTTCTGGTGTCAGCAAATGCCTGTGGTCTTCGTAGTGACCATAAAATTCACAACATTATGTGCCACACCAAGTGGGATATTTTGTGCTTGCAAGAAAGAGGGCGAGAGCACATTATGAAAATAGAAAATATGAAGCTTGGTTCGCTTCACGTGGCATTAGGCACATCAAGATCTTGTGGGGTTGCCATTTTGACGAAATGCGGCCCCTTAGGTTATCCCACCCTAGTGCATGCTGACAATCAGGGGAGATTCATTGTGGTAGAATATGATGGACCGTTGAAGTTCCGGTTTATAAACATTTACGCTCCCAATGTGGAGTTAGATAGGAGGGACTTTTTCCTACATGTATTCTCCTTTGTGACCGATAGAACCTTGTTGATTGGTGATTTCAATACATATCTCAGTAAACTGGATGTCAGTGTAAATAATGTTTTTAGGACTGATGTTAGCAGGAATTGTCTTTTAGATCTGATGACCGGAAGTAATATGGTAGAAATCTGGAGGACTTTAAATCTAAGTCGCCCAGTTTTCTCCAGGGCGCAGGTTGTCCAAAATGAACTGAAGCAATCACGCATCGATCTCTGTTTAACATCAGCCTCTCTTGTGCAGAATCTGGACAGGCCACTGTACACATGGTCGAGTCAGAGTGACCATGCGTTGCTCTCCGTTGAACTGGTACTCGGGGGAAGTCGGAGGACCGGCGGGCTTTGGGTGCTAAACAACTCCCTTCTGAAGGATGATTGCTACGTTTCTAGGGTGAGCGGGCTCCTTGGCTTAGCTGAGATGGAGCTTGAATGTGTTGACAATGTTATAGACTGGTGGGAGAGTTTAAAAACGAGGGTTAAAAAGATAACTATAAGCTACTGTAAGAAGAAAAATTATTATTAGATGGGAGTGGGAACTCTGACATTGTCTTCATAATTTGAAGTCAGTATTACTGACCTTTGGTGCGGTATACCAATTGAACATGTTGGCCCAGATGACCGAACACAACCGAACTGCATGACCGAACACAATCTGTATCAGTTAACAACTACAGATCAGAGTCTCTTAGGCTAACCTCTGGAGTCCCTCAGGGATCAATATTAGGCCCCCTTTTATTTAGTCTTTATATCAACGATTTGCCCACTGTTTGTTCTGAAGCAGAGTGCGTAATGTATGCAGACGACGTTTTCTTTGTTCATGGTCGCTCCAAAGATACTGTTGCTGCTAAACTCACTAATACAATGTCCTGTGTCACAACTTGGTTGCAGGAGTGCTGTCTACAGCTAAACGTTTCTAAAACTGTAGGCATGTATTTCACTAAAACAAATAGAGTATCACCTGACCCCGACATACTTGTTAATGGAGAAAAAATGCAAATTGTCAGCCAATACAAATATCTTGGGTTAATAATAGATTCACAGCTTTCCTTTAAAGCCCATATTGACAAATTGTGTAAAAATATCAAATTAAACCTCGCAAATTTTCGTGCAATTCGAAATGAAATGTCAACTGAAGCCGCAAAAATTTACTTATATTCAATGATTCTTAGTCACTTTAACTATTGCATAACCAGTTGGTCCCAGGCTGGTCAGAATGCAAAAAAACCATTGGAAGTTTTGTACAAACAAGTAATTAAAGTGATGGATAAAAAACCAAGGCACTATCATCACTGTGCAATTTTAAAAAATTACAGTCTTTTAAACTGGGACAGTCTTCACATATTTGCAGATTTAAATTTGATTTATAAAGTACTGCATGATTTGGCTCCAGCTCCTCTGGCTGAGTTCATCAGCCAAAGAAATAGCTCTGAGCGTGTCACTCGAGGCTCTGTCAGAGGTGACTGTCTCATTCCTCTGCGCAGGAGCACTTTCAGTAAGTCAGCCTGGTCAGTGAGGAGCGCTGGTGAGTGGAACTCAGTACCTGAGGAGGTTAAACTGCTTACAACATACAAGGCCTTCACAAAAAAACTGAAAATGTGGTTAGTTAACACCTATAGCTGCCAACACTAAAAGACAAGTATGTTATGATGTTTTTTTTTTTGTTTTTTTTGTTATGATCAAATTATTTGTGGTTTTATTCTCTCTTAATAGTAAGTCTTTATGTATCCTGTTTTATATTATATTGTCTTGTAGATGTATTTTACTGCTTTTTTACATCATGGCCAGGGGACTACAGATGAAAACTAGCCTTCTGGCTAATTCTGGCTTTTTTAACCATGTGTATTTCATGTGTTTTATGAAATTGCATTGTCCCCTTTCAAATAAACTGATTAATAATAATAATGACACAGAATCATTTTCCCTTGCACAACACTCAATGCAATTTCTCCTAGCGTTTATAGCAGGGACTGTATGGTGTGTAAAGAGGCACCCGAGGACTACGAACATCTTGTCCTCGGGTGCAGAGCCGTCCGTGAGTTCCGTTCTAGGTTGGAGGATCTCCTCGCAAGGAGGCTGGGCCTGAGGCTTCCCCCCCCCCCCAGTGGCACGTGAGGCTGGTGATCATAATGTCGGGATTTTCCTTTTTGGTTTCGTCTCATCATCTTTCTCGTCGTCATTATCATTGCAGGCCATCAATAGACCAGCGATCCGGTTACTTCTGTCCATTGCTCGTCACACGGTCATCGTCACGAGGAATATCTACTTGCATGACAAGGGCACCGGCAATCATTGGGCGATCTTCAAGGCTCAAGTTGAATCC
This sequence comes from Phycodurus eques, assembly GCF_024500275.1. Taxonomy (NCBI): domain Eukaryota; kingdom Metazoa; phylum Chordata; class Actinopteri; order Syngnathiformes; family Syngnathidae; genus Phycodurus; species Phycodurus eques. The sequence goes on along the minus strand of NW_026904219.1, from coordinate 49,528 downwards.
CACTTCACTCTCCTACATGCCTGCTCTGCCAGCCGTTTTGTGGACTGTATAGCAAAAAACAATGGACTTGTGAGAGTTTCGCCGACTGGTCACCTCACTTTTTGTTTTTAGTTTTTTGATTACATGTACATATTGTAAATAATGAATTTTTTGATAATAAAAAAAAAAAAAAAACGCCCGATCTCGGAAGCAAAGTAGGGGTGGGCCTGCTTAGTACTTGGATGGGAGACCGCCTGGGAATACCAGGTGCTGTAAGCTTTTTCACTTTCGATTCTCGTTGAATCGTTTTCTTATCGGTAGTTCACCTGAATTATAATGCAGTCATTCTCTCTCTTATGACTTACCGTCTCTTTATTAGAAGACAGAATTTTCACGTACCTTTTTTAAACATCCCGTTTCTCCTTTTCCGACAGTAAAAAAATAAATAAAATCTATACACACATATATCTATATAAATTTATATCAATATATATATAGATATATAGATATATTAGTATCACGTGATACCTCACAATTTTATCACATCAGTGCTTTTAATTGGCTCGAGGCTCAGGATACGAAGGTGCATTGGTGCCCTTTCCATTAAATCTTGAACAGGCATAGGGTATACTGACACATGCAATATCAAAGTGATAATAGCGCACAATCCAGATATATCTTTAGGTAATCTATCAAACAGTCTATCATCTCCGCACCACCACCAGATGTCGCTCCGTGATACTGGCATAAACTTTGGTCTGACTTTTAAGGTTACTTTACACTGTGTGTCGTTCAGTGGACCTAATTTTTTTTTTTCCTTTACTAATCATGTTTATACAAGTAAAATTATTCGGTGCTTCTAAATGAGAAAACATTGGTTTGTGTTTATCTGCTTTTGTTACGGGATATATAGGATCCCATGATTTACACCTCTCAGTTGGTACAGTAGCGTTCATTCATGGAATAATACAATCTTGTGATAATTGTGCTGGAACTATGCGCAACAAAGGCCTGGGATCCATGCAAACCACACGATCTTTTCTTGCTACATTTGCTGCTTGTTCCACCAATAGTAACCAATTGTTATTTTGTCCTGAAACTCCTGTGACAACAAGGAACCAATCATCAGTAGTTATGTTGTTAACCATTCAAATTTGTCCACCTTTCTTTGAAGTTTTCAATGGCATTTCTGGTTTAACACAGTTCCCATAACACAATGCTGCTCGGAAGTGGAGATCTTTTCCGCCAGAATATGCCCACAAGCTCATCATCAAACACACTGGGTGACTTGATTTGTATTTCAATATAAAACTATGGGCCGTTTTGCTTATGTTAAACTTCTTTCTATGTTCTTTTGCTGTTTTTTGTGACCAACTGGACCAATCATAACCTGTTTCACCAATGAGGTGTTCCCGTCCAAAGCCTATAGATGCATACCAGTCATATCCAAATCCCCAATTCTGCCCATTCTCTTGAGCATCATTGGTGAGAGCCGCATATGGAATTATGATTAAAGCAGTTTGATTTTGGGGGGCACAAAATATTAAACTGTTTTGCCGCGTTTGGAGGCCATGCCCACAGTTCTGATGATCAGCTTTTCTCCTTTTGATACGATTTAATGATTCAAAATTTTTTATTATTGGGTTCGTCACATTTGTCCAGTTGGTAGGTGATTTTCTATCTAAAAAATGGGTTGTATCATTTAGGGTGGGACGTCCCATGTACCACAAAACCAACACCATAGTAGACAAAGTTGCTACGTAACAACTTATCGAATCTCGTAACCAACGTGGGTGTGCCTTTTTTTCAGAATCTACACATCTGCTCCCGCTCCGTTATCAGACTTTTGCTCACCTTCCCGATTTGAGTACTCAGCTGAAATCACTCTTTTACAGTGTGTTAAATGAACAAACGTGTTTCTTTCTGCTATTTTGTATGGCTGTAAAGTGTCGATGTATCTGTGCCACCATCCCTCCGGTTGAGACATGTGACACACCATGGCTCAATATAGCAGCCCATTTGAAAAGGTTTTTTTTTTTTTTTTTTTTGGGAAGTATTTGTTTCCCTTCTGTGCTAATGTAAATTTCATTTTGTAGTTTTGCACTTTTTTTTTCCCAATAATTGCGTTCTTGTTGTGGAATACGCATATTGGCTATCAGTATAGATTGTAACATCTTTATTTATCATCAGTTTGCATGACTCGGTTAATGCTACTAATTTAGCAGCTTGTTCAATCAATTCCTGACAATCATGCTGCGTGCCTTCATCAGGTAAGGGTATTAGTGTGGCTGGATTTAAGGTTGTGCATCGCTCAACAGTCAAATGTGGTTGTGACAGCAAGATGGCCATGCAAGATAAATGTCTTGCAGGTGCTAAAAACGGCCTATTCATTTGCAATAGGAGAGCAGACACTGTATGTGGGACCTTAAGAGTTAATGGATGAAATAACACAATCGTGGAACTGCTCTCTACTGCCATCGAAGCTGCCACAACTGCTCTGACACAATGCGGTAATGCACACGTCACGCTGTCCAATTTAGTTGAAAAATAAGCTATTGGTCTTAGCTTATCACCGTATTGTTGTGTAAGTACGGAGGTCATGTAATAGTTTTTACAATCTACCATTTGAATGAATGGTTTATCATAATTTGGAAGGGCCAGCGCAGTACTGGACACCAAATGTTGTTTAATGTCACAGAAGGCCTTTTCTGCCTCTGTATTCCATTGAACAGGTGATGTCATTTTAAGGTTGGCTTCATACATTAATTTTGACAATGATGCAACAATTTCTGCATAGTTTGGAATCCATGCTCTACAATAATTTGTCAGACCTAAAAATGACATCATATGTTTCTTCGTCTGTGGTTTAGGATTTTTTAAGACAATAGCTTTCCTATCTTCTAATATCGTCCTTCCTTCTACACTTAAATTATGCCCTCGATATTTGACTTGCCTTTTACACAATTGTAATTTATTTTTGCTAACTTTATGTCCCTCTTCTGCTAGATGATGCACTTAGGCCAATGAATCTTTGATGCATGTCTCTCCATCTGGAAATGCCTTTGCACAATGAAATGTGGGACACTTGCATTTTTATACAGTTCCTTAAATTTGTCTGGTAAAATGATTCCTGCCACGACTTTTGCTTCATTGTCTGAGTACAGATAATCTACAGTAATTTTAGCAGGTGTCGCATGTCGTAACCTTTTCTCATATCAATGTCGACTTTGTAGGGTGTGATGCCGGCTCCGGCCATTTTCACATCCTCATAAGTCCAGGTCCTACAGACCAAAATAGTTTCTTTGTGGTCCTCTTGGACGTTTGGATTTGCCTTTGTTTCCTCATTCTTTTCACATTTATGTAGCACTTATAGAGCAACTTTATTTTTTACATTTAGATCATTCTTATATTCGTTTCATTTTTCCTCCATTTTGAATCCCTAAAGGAATGTTCAAATTTCATCTGTGACATCAGAATGATCAGTAACAATTTCCTGGTGTAGCATGAGTCCATAGGCTTATATTTGAATATTTTCATTTTCCCAATTGGATTAAATGATCAATATCAATTTTCTATACCGCCTGTGAGTTGTCACGCATTCCAGCTGTCTTTGGGTGAAAGATGGATATAACAAAGTTTTCTTCTTGTACAAATAAGCCACGCTCCAACTGAAGTTTAACCAGCATTTTTCTTCTTTACACAAGTAAACACAGTGAAAAACGTGCGCCTTCTGACCAGAAATTTAGGAGTTGTTACAGTCCTTTAGTGTCCATTTTCTTGTTTTCACCGACCAGCCTTTGTCCCCTGGCAGCACGTTTCTTTTTCACTGATCATGTGACGCTGCAGGCTGACTATTCAGTGGCAATATACACTGTGACCAGTAGGTGGTAGTAACATGCCACAGAACTTGAAGACATTATGTTAAAAAAATAAATCTTGTAATTTTCTCTGAATTGACAATCAACCATCAAGTCATGCCGCCTCAGAGTGAGTGAGCCGTCCCGCCTCACTCACACATCGACGCACACGCCCACACACACTGAGCTTGCTGTCACAATCACATGGGACAATACCCGTAACAGAAGTATTTCGCCGTAAATTTTGACTTTAATGGTGAAATCTGACTTTCGGGGAAATTCGTGTTACGTCGCCAGCGTAGGAACGGAACTCGTTCGTAAATCGAGGACTTCCTGAACATATGATGACATCGACAACACGGAAGTCAGTTCAGCTTGTCACAGCATCAAGCCAGCGATCTTCAACTGTTAAAAATACTATTTCTAAATACAACTGACATGTACCCATTATGTGACAGGGAAAGACATAACAATAATATTGAACTAAAGATGCATATAATAAACAAAGAGCAACATTAGGATGGTTCAGGGTTACCACCTGAATGAAATATGATCACCCACCTCTCCCAAAGGAAGATTATACAAAAGGGCAGAGGCGGGGCACCAGAAAACAGTTATAGTGGGGATCACAGAAGGCCTCCTTGAGCCCTCACCTTATCGTGGTGGAGGGGTTTGTGTGTCCCAATGATCCTTGGAGCTAAGTTGTCTGGGGCTTTATGGCCCTGGCAGGGTCACCCATGGAAAACAGGTCCTAGGTGAGGGGCCAGACAAAGCACTTCTCCAAAAACCCCAATGACGAGTACAATAAATGGATTCAGGTTTCCCTTGCCCGGACGTGGGTCACCGGGGCCCCCCTCTGGAGCCAGGCCTGGAGGTGGGGCTCAAAGGCGAGTGCCTGGTGGCCGGGCCTGCACCCATGGGGCCCGGCCGGGCACAGCCCGAAAGGGTCACGTGGGTCCCCCTTCCCATGGGCTCACCACCTGTGGGAGGGGCCATAGGGGTCGGGTGCAGTGCCGAAGGCGGGGACCTTGGCAATCCGATCCCCGGCTACAGAAGCTGGCTCAAGGGACGTGGAATGTCACCTCTCTGGCAGAGAAGGAGCCCGAGGTGGTGTGTGAGGTCGAGAAGTTCTGACTAGATATAGTCGGACTCGCCTCCACGCACAGCTTGGGCTCTGGTACCAGTCCTCTCGAGAGGAGTTGGACTCTCTTCCACTCTGGAGTTGCCCACGGTGAGAGGCGCCGATCAGGTGTGGGAATACTTATTGCTTCCCCGACTCGGCACCTGTACGTTGGGGTTCACCCTGGTGGACGAGAGGGTAGCCTCCCTCCGCCTTCGGGTGGGGGTACGGGCCCTGACTGTTGTTTGTGCCTATGCACCAAACAGCAGTTCATAGTACCCACCCTTTTTGGAGTCCTTGGAGGGGGTGCTGGAGAGCGCTCCCGCTGGGGACTCCATCGTTCTGCTGGGAGACTTCAATGCTCACGTGGGCAATGACAGTGAGACCTGGAAGGGCGTGATTGGGAGGAACGGCCCCTCCCGATCAGAACCCGAGCGGTGTTCTGTTATTGGACTTCTGTGCTCGTCACGGATTGTCCATAACGAACACCATGTTCAAGCATAAGGGTGTCCACACGTGCACTTGGCACCAGGACACCCTAGGTCGCAGTTCGATGATCGACTTTGTGGTCGTGTCATCGGACTTGCGGCCGCATGTCTTGGACACTTGGGTAAAGAAAGGGGCGGAGGTGTCAACTGATCACCACCTGGTGGTGAGCTGGCTCCGATGGTGGGGGAAGATGCCGGTCTGACGTGGCACGCCCAAACGTATTGTGAGGGTCTGCTGGGAACGTCTGGCGGAATCCCCTGTCAGAAGGAGTTTCAACTCCCACCTCCGACAGAACTTTGCTCATGTTCCGAGGGAGGCGGGGGACATCGAGTCCGAGTGGACCATGTTCCGCGCCTACATTGCTGAGGCGGCCGACCGGAGCTGTGGCCATAAGATGGTTGGTGCCTGTTGTGGCGGCAATCCCCGAACCTGTTGTTGGACACCGTCAAGCTGAAGAAGGAGTCCTATCGGGCCTTTTTGGCATGTGGGACTCCTGAGGCAGCTGATGGGTACCGGCTGGCCAAGCGGAATGCAGCTTTGGTGGTCACTGAAGCAAAAACTCAGGCATGGGAGGAGTTCGGTGAGGCCATGGAGAAAGACGGAAATTCTGGTCCACCATCCGGCGTCTCAGGAGGGGGAAGCAGTGCACCATCAACACTGTGTATAGTGGCGATGGAACGCTGCTGACCTCGACTCGGGACGTTGTGAGCCGGTGGGGAGAATACTTCGAAGACCTCCTCAATTCCACCGACACGCATTCCCATGAGGGAGCAGAGTCTGGGTTCTCTGAGGCGGGCGCTCCGATCTCTGGGGTTGAGGTGACCAAGGTGGTTAAAAAGCTCCTCGGTGGCAAGGCCACGGGGGTGGATGAGATTCGCCCGGAGTTCCTCAAGGCTCTGGATGTTGTAGGGCTGTCCTGGTTGACACGCCTCTGCAACATCGCGTGGACATCGGGGACAGTGCCTCTGGATTGGCAGACTGGGGAGGTGGTCCCCCTTTTTAAGAAGGGGGACCGGAGGGTGTGTTCCAACTACAGGGGGATCACACTCCTCAGCCTCCCTGGTAAGGTCTATTTAGGGGTGCTGGAGAGGAGGGTCCATCGGGAAGTTGAATCTCAGATTCAGGAGGAGCAGTGTGGTTTTCGTCCTGGCTGTGGAACAGTGGACCATGCTCTACACCCTTGGCAGGGTCCTCGAGGATGCATGGGAGTTCGCCCAACCAGTCTACATGTGTTTTGTGGACTTGGAGAAGGCGTTTCGACCGTGTCTCTCGGGGGATCCTGTGGGGGGTGCTTCGGGAGTATGGGGTACCGAACCCCCTGATACGGGCTGTTCGGTCCCTGTACGACCGGAGTCAGAGTTTGGTCCGCATATCCGGCAGTAAGTTGGACTTGTTTCCGGTGAGGGTTGGACTCCGCCAAGGTTGCCCTTTGTCACCGATTCTGTTCATAACTTTTATGGACAGAATTTCTCGGTGCAAGCCGAGGCGTAGAGGGGGTCCGGTTTGGTGGCCTCAGTATTGCATCTCTGCTTTTTGCTGATGATGTGGTTCTGTTGGCTTCATCAAGCCGTGACCTCCAACTCTCACTGGAGCAGTTCGCAGCCGAGTGTGAAGCGGCTGGGATGAGAATCAGCACCTCCAAATCTGTGACTATGGTCCTCAGTCGGAAAAGGGTGGTGTGCCCTCTCCAGGTCGGGGTTGAGATCCTGCCCCAAGTGGAGGAGTTCAAGTATCTTGGGGTCTTGTTCACGAGTGAGGGAAGAATGGAATGGGAGATTGACAGGCGGATCGGTGCAGCGTCTGCAGTGATGCGGACTTTGTATCTATCCATTGTGGTAAAGAAGGAGCTAAGCCGAAAGGCGAAGCTCTCGATTTACCGGTCGATCTACGTTCCTACTCTCAGCTATGGTCACAAGCTGTGGGTCATGACCGAAAGAACAAGATGCAGGATACAAGTGGCCGAAATGAGTTTCCTCCGCAGGGTGTCTGGGCTCTCCCTGAGAGATAGGGTGAGAAGCTCTGTCATCCGGGAGGATCTCAGAGTAGAGCCGCTGCTCCTTCACACCGAGAGGAGCCAGATGAGGTGGCTGGGGCATCTGATTCGGAACACATACCACAATGCAGTTACCAAGGTACAACATTAGTGCATATCCACCCCCCCCCCCCCCCCGCCCCCCTTTATGGCTATAACAGTTGTTTATGGCAACTTCTTACTTTAGGTCAGCCTATGTGTATATATATAGGTGTCGGTGTCAGGACTGACGTTTGTGTATCAATGTGTGGAGGTGTGTCGATTGGGATGGCAGTGAGACCAGTAATTCGGGCCAGGGGTGAAGCTAAAACAAAGGGTAAACATTAACTAGGTGTAGAGTTCTCAGTAAAAGTCAAACAAAACAAAACCAAAAGGAGAAACTCAACACACCGCTACGGAGGAGAAAGGAAGCGAAAGAAAAGGTAGCTTGCTTCAACTTGGCACGTAGGGGGCACAGTGGTCGGGAAACACATCAATCAAGGAGAGGGAAGTTTCCAAGTAGATGTTCTAATCTTGGGGAGAGCTGAATCCACGTTGAGATTCAAAAGGGGGTAGAGAGGTCCGGGGGGCAATTTAGGTCAAGGAGGACCTCCTCCCCTATCTGTATGGGGTGAGGTTCGGGTTCAGTCATTCTTTTCCTACGGAAAATTTTGGGTCACGCATTTGGGCACTGGTTCAGAAGACCCTGCAAGTTCTGAGTCTTTCGATAGAGCAGGGAGGCGATGCCGAAAGTCATGCAGTAACTGAGACTGACCAAGGCAATTAAGATGTTTTCTGCTGCGGACCAGGAGTCCATGAGCGGGAGCTCGAGTGTTCTGTCCTCAGTGCTAATAGCGCGTAAGGTGTTGTCAATGTGGGTGATTAATAGCGTCTCAGGATCAACTTCCAATTTGTACTGTCTGAAAAAGTTCTCATAATTGTCGGCTGGCAGGTAGTCGAGGGCGACGTCCTCAATATGCAAAATGGCATCTTTGGGGACGTCGAGCCACATGGTTTGATTTGGCAGGGCGAGTCTTGTCGTGATGTCATGGTGGTCATAACTCAGCGTTGCGCTTCGGGCTGGCGTGTTGACTAGCCATTTGGACCCAACAATTTCCGCGTGAGTTGTAGTAACCTGGTAGCGAGGTGTAGCTTCTGCTCTACAACGCGACCCATCCTTTCTTAGGCTTCAGCCCACAAATCCCATCCGCTACATCTCGGATGAACAGCTTACTGGGACACAGGTAAGGAATGTTTTTTGCGAGGATGCAAATTTGGCGCCAGATGCAGATCAGGATTACGATCATGATAGGCGAAGTGTCGTGCTGCCAGATGCCAACATTAATTACGACATACAAGACAGTGGAACTCCCGAGAGAAAAAGCCAAGTGGGCTTGGAGAGGGGTTATGGGACTTGCTAGACCTTTAGACAGGATGCTTTCGACTAAGCTCAGGGGTACCAAGTATGGAGGGATTCTACCCATTGCTAAATTGTCTATGGATGCAGAGATTTCACATAGCATGTCATTCATCTATTTGGTAACAATCTGTGTGTGAGCATAATCCGTTTGGATCACCGACAGCAGTTGTCTTGTTTGGTTCAGGATGACACTGTAGTGTTGAGGACAAGGATAGTGCCCTCGAGTGTCTCGCCTCACGATTGGAGGTAAGCGGTTTGTCTCTCCATACTGCGTCGAATGTTAGGAATTTCGGTTCAGAGCGCCCCAATTTGTTTCTTTACCGGTTTTAAGCTGATGCCGTTAACCGTGGAGGTTCCTATGCTAAACAATGAGTAGGCCCCCTACAAAACGCTTTGAACGTCTGGGGATTCCGCTGATGTCGGCCTGGGTGACGGCGAATTTTTCTAGTTGCTGGAGCAGGTGGTGTCGAAGGCAGCATGGTGGATAGCGTTGCGGGACCACGTGCCTCATGGGGAGAACATACAAACTCACACAGGCGAGGCCAGATTTTTACCCGTCCTCAGAACTGTGAGGCAGACGTGCTAACCATGCCGCGGTGACAGCTAAATTAGCTCCTTAACGAATACACTAAGTCTATCCAGCACAAGAAAGCCTTGTCGCTCAGTGGTTAGAGCACTGGTTTAGTAAACCATTGCTTGCGAGGTCCATTCTAACTGAGGCCTGAAGTCAATTTTTGCAGTTGCAATTCATGATGCTATCCACAGTTGGAATGTGGCTGTCTGCATGGTCATTTTGAGTGTGTCGAAAATCATCAGGTACGCTTTCATCCCTAGTGAATAAGCTGACGCCAGACCTTTCCAACCTTGTGTCTACTTAAATCTCAGAATACTTGAAGTTTCATTTTGCAAAATTAGGTGTTAGTACATTAGCTGAAACACTAACAGACCTCATAGCTGGCAGCTCCTTCTCCGGTTGGATCTACAAAGACATAATGTAGCTCCCTCTGACCTTCTTTGTACTTTTCCATCAACATCCTCAAGGCAAATAATGCATTTGTGGTACTCTTTCTCGTCATGAAACCATACTGTTGCTCGCAAACACTCACTTCTGTCCTGAGTCTAGCCTCCACTACTCTTTCCCTTAACGTCATTGTGTGGCTCATCAACTTTATTCCTCTATAGATCCCACAGCTCTGCACATCACCTTTGTTCTTAAAAATGGGCACCAGCACACTTTTCTTCCATTCCTCAGGCATCTTCGACAAATGACTGATAACTATGAGAATTTCTTGAGTAGCCCCTCACTTACACTCTGGTCCTATAGATGTTTATAATTTACATAGCCACTCCCACCACACTTCAGTTGTACAGCCGGATAACAACAATAAAAAAAATGCTAAACCCCAGTTGTGAGTTAGCGCAAAGATGCAAATGCAGCAAAGGCTGCGGATGCAGCAGAAATACAAATGTATGAGGCTTGAATTGTGCATGATATTTACATGCTCATTTAGTTACTGGTTTACTATACCAGGGATCTAAGCACTTGTTGTCTCGGCTAGCGTTGGCATTTTGGTGAAAGCGCTAAAATAATAATATGTCCCAGATTAGCACGAAGTGGGTAGTCGTAGGTGTGTGTTTAAAAGGCACTTTGTATTTCTCAGTTTGGGGGAATACAGTGACTCTTGTTCATGCATTGTTGACCTTCATTTATGGTACAGAGATTATTAACTGAGGAGAAGAAGGTTGCTGTCCCAATGCTCTCATTTACGCTCTCATTTACACTACTCAAATGCTCTCATTTACACTACTCAAATGCTCTCATACTCACGCGTCTTGCTCTCATCAACACGACTCAAATGCGTTCACGCAAGCATGTCAATCACATTCTCGCACACATCACTGGCATTCACGAGTTCATGTCAATCATGCTCACACGTGAATAGTGTAAATCTTTTATTAGGTAGTTCAATTCAAAAATTAAATTCATCATTATAGAGATGAACTGTACACTGCACGCACTCAGAGTGAAGTATTTCATATTTAAAATATGTATTATTTTGATGATTGCAGCTCATAGAAAATAAACAAAAAATCTCCGTATTGAGAAACTAAAATATAACGAAACGAAATAGTGAATTCATTCAAGAAATCGTGATTTTTAACGTAGAAATTAGACTGGAATTTGCCCTCCGAAAAGTACTTCAGCGTTTAATCACTGTATGAGTACTGAAAAAAAACTTTTCAAATATATTCTAATTTATTGAGAGGTACCAATATTTAATAAAGTCATGTAATATTTGACTCTGACTGGAGTGCACAGCTATGCTACGAGTTTCACGACGACAATTAAATTCCTTCTTTCCCTTTGGACACCTCATTAGGTACACCGGCGCAGGAGAGCTTCAACGCGACTATCCGGCCATCCTGCCTGCAACGAAACGTATACGTTTCAGATTGTAACGCAGCAGTGTTGAAACTCTGCCTTGAGTCCAGAAGTAAACACACGTCCACTGCGCTTTAGCCCGAAAGGCACATATATTCGCCAGAATCCGCGACCGAATAATGCCATCTCGCTCTTGATAGACGAGCCAGCCTGGTACTACGTCATACACGACACGGCTTCTGATTGGCCGACCATGACGTCATATCCTACAGCACTTACACATTAAAAACACAATAATTGAAACACAATAATCAATAAGTATATGACATATATTCATTAAAAAAATATATGTATATACTATACAGTATAATGCTATGTAACGCTACTGCTTAAGTTTGGCTTACTAATGCACTTTATCGCTGTTGGTCAATGCCATATTTTATTTTGAAACCACTTTTCAACTCATAAATACACGCTGACATACACGCCTCAAATGTTGGCTCACATACACCTCAAACACACTCACATGAACATATCAGATCTATTCACATACCATCCTCAAATCCATTCATAAAAAACACTCAAATCCTTTCACATTTCCATCTCAAATGCTCGCATACATACTTTATTTTAAGATCAGAATCAGAATCATCTTTATTTGCCAAGTATGTCCAAAACACACAAGGAATTTGTCTCCGGTAGTTGGAGCCGCTCTAGTACAACAAACAGTCAATTTACAGAACACTTTGGGGACATAAAGACATTGACAAAAAACAATTGTGCAAAAAGATGCAGAGTCCTCTAGCACTTAGAGCAGTTCGAACGACTAATATTGCAATAGTCCGGTGCAATGACCATTGTGCAAAGGGCGCTGAGACTTCAAGGAGTGTATGCGGTTTAAAGTGACGAGTAGTGCGATCATCTGGGACAATGTCGGTTGTGCAAATGTTACAGATACTCCTCAATCAGTGTGCAAATGGAGCAGATGCTACTCTGGCATGAGTGGCCAGTATATGCAAATAGTGCAGCATGGCGAGACAACTACAGTGAGTGCACAAGTAATACATAATTGGCCCCACAGAAATGTGACAACGAACTCAAGTCAAAAAATTGCCAGCTTGTTGTAATGGAATTATAGGTTAGGTGTTTAAGAAGTTGATCGCAAGAGGGAAGAAGCTGTTGGAATGTCTACTAGTTCTAGTTTGCGTTGATCGGTAGCGCCTACCTGAGGGAAGGAGCTGGAAGAGATGGTGACCGGGGTGCAGACGGTCCGAGAGGATTTTGCACGCCCTTGTCTTAGTTCTGGCAGCGTGCAAGTCCTCAATGGTGGGTAGGGGGGTACCGACAATCCTTTCAGCAGTTTTGATTGTCCGTTGCAGTCGGAGTTTGTCCTTTTTTGTAGCAGCACCAAACCAGACTGTGATGGAAGAACACAGGACCGATTCGATGACCGCTGTGTAGAACTGTCTCAGCAGCTCCGGTGGCAGGCCGTGCTTTCTCAGAAGCCGCAGGAAGTACATCCTCTGCTGGGCCTTTTTGAGGACGGAGTTGATGTTGTTCGCCCACTTCAGGTCCTGAGAGATTGTAATTCCCAGGAACTTGAAGGTCTCGACGGTTGACACAAGGCAGCTGGACAACGTGAGGGGCAGCTGTGGCGAAGGATGCCTCCTGAAGTCCACGATCATCTCTACCGTCTTGAGCGTGTTCAGCTCCAGGTTGTGTCGCCCGCACCACAGCTCCAGCCGCTCCGCTTCCTGTCGATATGCAGACTCGTCACCGTCCTTGATGAGGCCGATGACAGTGGTGTCATCTGCAAACTTCAGGAGCTTGACAGTCGGGTTCGCTGAGGTGCAGTCGTTCGTGTAGAGAGAGAAGAGCAGCGGAGAGAGGACACAACCTTGGGGCGCCCCAGTGCTGATGCTGCGTGTGGATGAGGTGGCCTCCCCCAGCCTGACCTGCTGTGTCCTGCCCGTCAGAAAGCTGTAAATCCACTGGCAGATGGCAGGTGAGACGCTGAGCTGGAGAAGCTTGGTTGAAAGGAGTTCAGGGATGATGGTGTTGAACGCTGAGCTGAAGTCCACGAACAGGATCCTCGCGTAGGTCCCTGCACTGTCGAGGTGTTCTAGGATGAAGTGCAGTCCCATGTTGACTGCATCATCCGCAGACCTGTTCGCTTGGTAGGCAAACTGCAGGGGGTCCAGCAGGGGACCTGTGACACTCTTGAGGTGGTCCAGCACGAGACGTTCAAAGGCCACAGATGTCAAAGCGACAGGCCTGTAGTCATTCAGACTAGAGATTGCAGGTTTCTTGGGGACTGGAATGATGGTGGAGCGTTTGAAGCAGGATGGAACTTCGCACATTTCCAAAGATCTGTTAAAGATCTGAGTGACGACTGGAGCGAGCTGGTCCGCGCAGACTTTGAGGCAGGATGGGGACACATGGTCCGGTCCTGTTGCTTTGTTAATCTTCTGTTGTTTGAAGATGCGTCTCACATCCTGTTCATGGATGGTTAACGCAGAAGTCAGAGGTGTGGTTGTGGTCGCGGGTGCGGCCGGGTGGGTGTGTGGAGTGAAACTGTCCTTTTCAAATCTGCAATAGAAGGTATTCAAGTCGTTGGCTAGTGTGCTATTGTTCTCAGCTTGGGGGGATCGTCGCTTGTAATTAGTCAGCGATTGGAATGCACGCCAGACTGATTTCGAGTCGTTCGCGCTAAACTGTTTTTCCAACTTTGCTGCATAGATCCTCTTTGCAATGTTAATTTCTTTAGTAAGCTGGTTTCTAGCTCGATTATACAGGGCCCTGTCCCCGCTCTGATATGCATCTTCCTTAGCTTGGCGAAGCTGTTTAAGTTTAGCAGTGAACCACGGCTTGTTGTTGTTGAATGTCCGAAATGATTTTGTTGGTACACAAACCTCTTCACAGAAATTGATATAGGATGTGACAGTGTCCGTATATTCATCCAGGCTGCCAGCTGAATTTTCAAAGACACTCCAGTCTGTGCAGTCTAAACAGCTTTGAAGTTCCATCTTTGCTTCATTGGTCCACTTTTTGACTGTTTTCACTGTAGGCTTCGCACATTTAAGTTCTTGCTTGTACGTCGGTATTAAGTGAATTAAGCAGTGATCAGACGAGCCCAGGGCTGCACGAGGTATAGCACGGTATGCGTTTTTTACCGTAGTGTAGCAGTGGTCTAAAGTATTATTTTCCCTGGTAGGACAGTCGATGTGCTGCTTGTATTTAGGGAGTTCGTGGTTGAGTTTAGCTTTGTTAAAGTCCCCGAGAATAATGAGGGGTGAGTCAGGGTGTTTTTTTTCAATTTCGTTGACCTGTTCGGCGAGCGTTAGCAATGCGGCGCTCGTGTTAGCTTGCGGTGTGATATAGACTCCAGCCAGTATAAACGATGCAAACTCACGTGGCGCGTAAAATGGTTTACAGTTCAGAAACAGCGACTCCAAATGCGGGCTGCAGTGTGTGCTGAGCACCGTGACGTCCGTACACCATTTTTCGTTTATATGGAGGCATATCCCGCCGCCCTTCGTTTTTCCCGATGATTCCATGTCGCGGTCCGCTCGATGAATGTTGAAGCCGGGAAGCGTGACGGCGCCATCGGGTACAGCGTCGCAAAGCCAGGTCTCCGTGAAGCACATGGCCGCGGAACGTCCGAAGTCTTTACTGGTCTTTAACAGAAGATGAAGCTCGTCCATTTTGTTGGGTAGGGAGCGTACATTCGCGAGGTGGATCGACGGGAACGCCAATCTGTGTCCTCTCTTGCAGAGTTTCACCTGAATTCCGGCTCGTTTTCCTCTGTGGCGCCGCTTCCGCATCCATGCGCCGAAAACCGCTGACGCCGCTCCGGTGAGTAACTCGGGGAAAAAACTGAGCGGATTTTCGAAAGTTGGTGACAGAAAGTCCGGAGTAGCCTCCTTGATGGTTAGCAGGTCTCCCCTTGTGTAAGTGAGTCGTGTAAGGTCTCCAAAGACGGACGAAAAACACAAAAACAAAGACAATACTAGAGAGCGCGTTACCGAGGCGGCCACACTGGTAGGCGCCATCTTGATCTCAGCTCTTAGATAGATCGATAGATAGATAGATAGATGTGATCATGGTATGGAAAATATTAAGGTTGCCCGTTTTATGTTAGAGAAAAGAGGATTGAACAGTGTTATTACATGTGTATCAGTGCACAACCAAAAGATTGAGAGACGATGGGCAGAGCTCAATAGAATTGTATCCAGACACTTTATAAATCTCTTTAACTTCATGGAGGAGCATGGGGTACTGGATTCGCTGAATGAACTACATCTATTTTGTCTCCACTATGTGTATCTGCCAAGAATTGAAAGAGCACCAACTGAATTTATCAATCAATGGAACAATCATGGCCTCTCTACACAAGGGGGTGGCATGCAGGTGTTATTAACAATGCAGGAATCCATCCAGGTGTAGTTGTCACGCGCGGCAATGCCGTAAGGACAGATCCCAAAAAATAGACTCCAGGTCAGAGGTCCGAACAATTTTAATTAAATGGCAGAGCATGTGATGGCGAGACATACGAAACTAAAGGAACTCACAACCAGAGAGAATCAAAAACAGATAACGCAGGGAGACACGACAAACGGTCCGTGTGGTATAATCGTATTGAGCCTAAATTTGGACAGCGGTCAGAACGGCGGCAAACACGGGGCAAAAACAAGTGAATATTCCGACGCCCACACACTGTCACGGTGCCCCCGAAAAAGGCTGATGATTACAATGCATGACAGGTGCGTCACCGATGTCCACGCCCACCCAGACACTGTAACACAAAGAAAAACAACTTGAAACACAGGGCCATGACAGTATCCCCCCCTCAAAGGACGCCTCCTGGCAGACCACCCGGCTTCTGAGGGTGGAGAGAGTGAAAGGCCCGGAGAAGGGACGGATCGAGGATCCAAGAGCGGGAACTCCCAGGAACGCGCCCCAGGGCCGTAAACTTCCCAGTCGACCAAATACTGCACACACCTGCCCCTTCTTCTGGAATCCAATAGTTCACCCACCGTGTACACTGGCTCACCATCAACCACCCACGGAGGAGGAGGAGGCACCGCTGGAGGACACAGGGGGCTGGAGGAAACCGGTTTGAGCAAGGAGACATGGAATACCGGGTGAACTTTTATGGTGGGAGGGAGCCGAAGTTTAACTGCCACCGGGTTAACAACAGAGTCAATTTCGAAAGGCCCAATATACCGAGGACCCAGTTTTTTTTTTTTTGCCAAATGCAAATCTTGTGTGGACAACCAGACCTTCTCACCAGGACGGTAGGGAGGAGCTGAGATCCGATGACGATCAGCTAACTGCCTGTTGCGAGCTTCAGTACGGGACAAGGCCGCCCTTGCATCCCGCCACACCCGATGAGCCCTTCGGAGATGGACAGACGGTGCGACCACCTCCCTCTCCTGAGAAGGGAACAACGACTGGTAACCGTATGCAGTCATGAATGGCGACCGTCTAGTAGCAGAGCAAACGAGGGTGTTATGCGCATATTCCACCCAAGGCAGGTGAGAAGACCACGAGGAGGGGTGCTGATGGCAAACACAGCGAAGAGCAGCCTCCACATCTTGATTCGCCCTCTCAGCCTGGCCATTGGTCTGCGGGTGGAAACCGGATGAACGACTGGAGGACGCCCCCAGCGCTTTGCAAAACAACCTCCAGACCCAAGAGACGAACTGCGGCCCCCTGTCAGACACCAGATCAGCAGGAATACCATGAACTCGGAAGACATGGTCGACAAGGAGATTAGCAGTCTCAAAGGAGGACGGCAGCTTCGGCAGAGCAACGAAATGGGCTATCTTGGAAAATCTGTCGACAACACTCAGGATGACCGAGTTCCCTCCAGACAGCGGAAGGCCCGTGATGAAGTCCAAGGCGATGTGGGACCAGGGGCAGGAAGGAATGGGCAGTGGACGAAGAAGACCAGCTGGAGGACGATGGGACATCTTGCTACGGGCACACACTGAGCATGCCGAAACATATTCTTTAACGTCCCTGCGTAGTCCCTGCCACCAGAACCGTTGGGAAATGAGGAAAAGTGTCCGACTGACCCCAGGATGGCAAGCGACTCTAGAAGTGTGTCCTCACTTCAACACCTCTGGACGTAAAAACGACCGGAACAAACAATTTGCTATCAGGAACACCTCCCGGGGCCTGGACGTCCTCCACCTTCTTCTCAACCTCCCACTGAAGCGCTCCCACCACCCGGGTCCCAGGTAGAATGGTCTCCACAACATGCAGCCTAGACATGCAGCCTAGACAAGGCGTTAGGTTTGCCATTCTTCAACCCAGGGCGGTAAGTGATGATGAAGTCGAAACGGGTAAGGAACAGGGCCCAACGTGCTTGACGGGGGTTGAGTCTTTTAGCAGTCCGGAGGTAAGACAGGTTCTTGTGGTCGGTGAAAACTTGAAAAGGTTCCCTCGCACCCTCCAGCCAATGCCTCCACTCCTGCAGCGCCAGGACAATGGCCAGCAGCTCTCTATTTCCCACATCGTAATTGGCCTCTGCAGGGCTCAGGCGCCTAGAGAAGAAGGCGCAGGGGTGCAGCCTCTGGTCGAACATGGACCTGTGGGACAGGACCGTCCCAACACCTGAATCAGATGCGTCCACCTCGACAACAAAAAGGAAGGTCAGGATTAGGATGATTTAACACAGGAGCCTTCACAAACAATTGTTTAATATGATCAAAAGTCACTTCTGCCTTAGGGCTCCATACAAATGGTATTTTATTGGAAGTAAGTCTCGTCAGAGGTCCCACTTTAAGGCTGTAATCACATATAAATCGCCTATAAAAATTAGCAAAACCCAAAAACCTCTGCAACTGCTTCCTTGACGTTGGAGTTGGCCAATGAACCACAGCCTGGATCTTGGCTGGATCGGCCCAAAGCTGGCCCTTCTCCACAATGAACCCCAAAAACTGTACCGACTCCGCATGGAACTCACACTTCTCAGCCTTGACGTAAAGACGGTTTTCCATCAAGCGCTGCAACACCATGCGGACATGTTGGCGATGTTCACGTAGATCACGGGAAAAGATTAAGATGTCGTCCAAGTACACAAAACAGAATACATTCATCATGTCCCGGACCACATCATTGCATGGCGAGACCTTCACGGGGAAGTGACTCTTTGCGTTCCAAGCAGAGCGGCCAGGTGGTGGTGACAGCACCTTCTGCCTCCGGAAAGAACGTCTCATCGTGTGAGTATTTTGATGAAGACTTGGTACCCGGCGAATTGAGAACTGGATCGAACAACGAGACTACAATTGCCAGGCGAAGTATCGGGATTTGGCGGCAGTGTGAAGGTTTCCGCGTTAATTGACTCCAGAGCTGATGAGTGTTTTGTGGACTCCAGTGTGATAGAAACTCTAAATTGTCCACTGTACAGACTTAGCAGCTGCTGGGGTTGATTCGTCCCTCATCGTCGCCAGTGGGCGCCTGATTTTTTTTTATCGATAAAAAGGACGGGACCCTGTGTCGATTTCCGGGGTCTTAACGACATCACGTTAAAAAATAAGTGTCCTCTCCCGCTGTTGGACTCGGCGTTTGTGTTCACAAGGTGTTCACAAAATTAGATCTGCGAAATGCCTATCACCTGGTGAGGATGAAGGAGGGAGATGAGTGGAAGACTGCGTTCAATACTCCATTAGGTCATTTTGAGTACTTAGTCATGCCTTTTGGACTCACGAATGCACCCGCTGTGTTTCAGTGTTCTTGTGTCCTTGTCGGCCGCAGTACAGACACGCCCCCGCTCTCATGCGTCTCCGACAATCAGTCTCCGCCAGTCGCCCCCCGCCGAGTTGCATCGGCTCCTCCACGGCCAGGGCCGGCTCCCTCGTCGACACCGAGGTGGATCGGGGAACACAGGCGGCGTCTTCCATGGCGGACGAAAAATGTCCCGGGGAAGCGGACTAAAAAAAAATGCGCCGTTCAGCTGCCCGCTCGCGCTGTCTTTCCCTCAGTCGATTGTCCAGTCTAATAGCTTGTCCGATCAACTCCTCCAAATTAGTGGTCTCGTCCCGGGCCGCCAACTCATCTTTGACGGCAGGACAAAGTCCCCGACGAAAAAATGCCGCTCAACGCAACATCGTCGAATCCACTCTCTGCTGCCAGGATGCGGAACGAAATGGAGTATTCGGCTACTGACAAGTCCCCCTGGGAATGGTTCAACAACCGGCTACCGCCTTCCTTGCCCTTGACGGGGTGATCAAAAACTCTCCTCAGTTCAGATTTGAATGCCGGGAAGGAGGAACATAACGCTGGGTTGGCGCTGCTGACCGCCATCGCCCACGATGCCGCCTCACCCGTAAGTAGACTCATTATAAAAGGAACCTTCGTCTTATCGTGGGCATACGTGAGCGGATGTTGGTCAAATAGTAGGGTACATTGATAAATAAATTGACCGCAGCCGCCGAGCTCCCCAGCATAACGAGGTGGATTTGGGTGTCAAGCTTCCCTGGCGGGTGGCACCGCGGCCACCGTGTTGGTGGCGGGTGCTTCTGCCAGAACCGGATGTAATCCAAGTGCACACACCTGATCAACCCGAGAACTCAGTGTACTGAGATGGGTCGTTAACGCCGTAATTGCCTCCCTGAGCTCATGTAACGATGTCTCGTGTCTTCCTGACAAATGTCCCTGACTTGCCAACTCGTGGCGAAAAGAGTCTGAGTTTGTGGGATCCATTTCTGGTCGGAATATTCTGTCACGCGCGGCAATGCTGTAAGGACAGATCTAAAAAAATAGACTCCAGGTCAGAGGTCCGAACAATTTTAATTAAATGGCAGAGCATATGATGGCGAGACATCCGAAACTAAAGGAACTCACAACCAGAGAGAATCAAAAACAGATAACGCAGGGAGACACGACAAACGGTCCGTGTGGTATAATCGTATTGAGCCTAAATTTGGACAGCGGTCAGAACGGCGGCAAACACGGGGCAAAAACGAGTGAATATTCCGACGCCCACACACTGTCACGGTGCCCCCTAAAAAGGCTGATGATTACAATGCATGACAGGTACGTCACCGATGTCCACGCCCACCCAGACACTGCAACACAAAGAAAAACAACTTGAAACACAGGGCCACAGGGCCATAGTGGTACACTCGCCTGACTTTGGTGCAGGCAGCGTGGGTTCAGTTCCCACTCAGTGACGGTGTGAATGTGAGTGCAAATGGTTGTCCGTGTCTATATGTGCCCTGTGACTGACTGGCAACCAGTTCAGGGTGTCGTCCGCCTTTTGCCCGAAGTCAGCTGGGATAGGCTCCAGTGCCCCGCGACCCGAACCAGGATAAGCAGTGTTGAAAATGGATAGATGGATGGAATCCATCCAGCCATTAACCGTGTCTTTGATGCTAATAACTACTTTGGCGTTGATGAAGGCCCATTACCTGAACTACAAACTAATAATAATGTGGTGATTCCAGAAATTAATACAAACATGGATGACATTACAATGAATGGTTCAACAAGTGAACCCACTCGAAAATGATTTCGAGTAGTTTGTGTGTGTGTGAAAGTGTGAGAGCTAATCCTGAATAATGTCCCTCACGGCCCCTCATACTCAAGGCATCCAGCTCGCAATGCTTGGAGTCGAGCTGCCACACTCTGCTGCTCCACATTCTCGCTGGGAACAGACATGGCATCAAGAATAGAAACGGGGGTTTCATTTCTCTGTGGCTCATTGGTTTATGGGTATGATTCTCGGTTTGGGTTCGAGAAGGTTCTGGACGAGCCCTCCTTCAAAACATTGTTTGTAATCTATTTGCTGCATTTTTAACTACCTTGTCGTACGGTGGCCCATGTGACAAGACATGAGGTCATGAGCTCCTCAGTGTTGTTTGTTGTTCTTGGGGTATGATTCTCATTTGAGGTGTGAGCGGTTCCTCGTGGAAAAGGCCTCCAGTGCCGTCACACGGTGGCCCATGTGACAAGTTATGCGGTCTACTGTGCATGCAGTGGCTCATTGGTCTAGAGGTATGATTCCCGCTTTGGGTGTGAGAGGTCCCGGATTCAGTTGCCGGATGAGCCCACCTAAGGAAACTTCTGTAGTGGATGAGTATCCTGCAATATTAAAAGTGTGTCCTCTTCAGGTGGCTTGTGTAATAAGTAAAAGTGTCATTTAGGATTCATGTTTTGGTTAATGGGTATGATTCTTGCTTCGAGAAGCTCAACAGTGTATTTTAAGATCTGTGGTTATTCGCTTCCTTGTCATATAGTTGCCCATGTGACAAGTTATGAAGTCATCTGCTCTTCTGTGTGGGTTGTTGGTCTCGGGCTGTACTTCTCACGAAGAGCAGGACAGCAAGAGGTCCCGGGGTTGAAATCCCCTGACAAGCTCTCTTTCGAAATGTCAATGGCCAGGCATCCTTTGCATTTCAAACTGCCATTGTCACACAATGGCCAGTATGACAAGTGATCATGTTTTTCATTTCTATGTGCCTTGTTGTTGTTGCGGTATGCTTCTCGATTAGCTGTGGGTGTGAGAGGTCCAATTTTCAAGTCCCACAAGAGCCCTTTTTTAAAAGTTGACCAGCAAGAGATATTACTGCTTTGCCTCTGGTACTCCAAATTTCCTGAATGTCAGAGTGAAAGAGGCTGATATAATTGCAAAAAGTGACTGCCAGACTCACATCTAACTGGTTTATGGGGTTGTTTTACTTTCTGAGCAACTGGGTACTGGGTTGGTGCTCGTAGTGTGTGTGGTTTCTCCCATTGGTCTCGGCAGAGGTATGATGGGTAAAATGGAATCTGGAATACTTCTTGTACCACCACGACTCTGGGTCTGCTTTCCAAAACCCGGATGAGCCCTTTTTTTGAAGTCGACTCACAAACATGTAGTACTGTTAAGGCCTCTCCACCCCACAAAACTCTGAACTGGGGACTATTTGTCTTTGTAGTGAAGGTTAACTGGGCACCTGCAGATGATGTTTAGTAAGGAGCGGTATCTGTCTTTTTCCTGGACAGTTTCCTCCAAAGCCTTTTGGCCTCTTGACTTTCTTTCATCACTTCCCAGATCCTCGCCTCCAGTTCCGTTCTGGCCCAGTCGCTCTGCTGCAGCCGAGTATGCAATGCTTGCTCCAGGGACGCCTCCAGGTGGGCATAAAAGTCCTGGAAGAATGAGTGTCATTTTGACCACAAAGTGGAACAATTTGTGATAGTATGAGAAAAAGAGGGTCAGACCTGAGTTTGTTGCTGGTGCTTTGGTGAGGGCACCCTGCACAGCCATAAGGGTGGTGTTCCTCCGTGGAGAACAACCACAGAGACCTTCAGACGCACCACTATCGCCTTCACGAGACACCAGCTGGAGATTCATTGTGGACATTGTTAGACTGTGGATATTTGTACACAATGAACACTATGTTCTGACCTGATAAACTTCTCTGACTACTTTCTGAAGGGCTTGGTTACTCAGCCTGGAGGACTTTCATCTCTCCTTTGTCTTTGCTTCTGCTCGTTTCCTGAGCAGGAAACAATGCTTTGAGACCAGACTTCAACTAATTTTACTCATCCACCAAGGTCTCACCATTCTGTCCAGGCTAGAGTCCTTCTTGCTGTTTTGGCTGGGGAGTTGCTTCACTTCATCCGTCAGCTCCATGGTCTTGAATCAGATATGGAAAAAAAAAATACTCACATTATCTTGTTGGGTTGGTTGTATGCCAGCCAGCCAGGGTTGCTGGCTGGCAGCTCCCAAAAGTACTGTTGGGGCAGTTAGACAAAGAAAACCAGCAGTTTCCATAGTGTAGTGTTTGCCACATTTGCCTCACACGCAAAAGGTCCCTGGTTCGAAACCGGGTGAGAACAGCTTATCTTGTCTGTGGTTATACGTCTCAACAAGGAAACAAGGCATGTTAGTTATTCTTTTTTTCTTTTTATCTGCCATGAAAAACTATGGGGAGAGATTAGTGTCAAAATCTTTGACACAAATATATCTGTGACTTACATACGTGTTTTTCAAATCCACAAACATATCTGCAATTTAAATGTTTGTTTGTTTTTTGACGTGTGCATTTATCATAACTTATCATTTGTAAATATTCAATTCTGCTTGTGTATTGTTGATGGTGCGTTTGGAGATCAGCGCATTTATTTTTGAGACATTGGAACACAGTTTTGAAGATACACACACACACACACATATTGAGAATCTTCACACGCAGCCTCTCGATCCTGATTCCCACTTCACTGGCAGAACTATTCACGGTGTCCGAGCAGGAGCTCAAGATTTTATTCCCGATGGGGAGAAGTATTTTGTCGAAGCTGTTTTTCAAGGCAGATTTTTTTTTTTTTTAAATACAATAATAACCAGGTCTTGCTCGTACTAAGTTTTGAACCATTGACCTTCCACACATGAGGTGCACATGCACACCACTAAGCTATGGCAACTTGGTTCACCTCCAAGAAATTCTCAGCTAACTCTTACTTTAAAATAACCCCTCCTCCATTCCTCTTCCCATCTACACCATGGTAATAAAAGTTAAACCCATCTTCGACCCACAGTAGCTGAATTTCGGACGTTGCTAACCCTGACCACGACCGATCCAGGATGGAATTCTTTGAATGAACACTGACATCTCTCACTCTCAAGTTTTAAGACAGACAACCTTCGTGACACAACCATCTGCATTTATCCAGGCTTGGGACCAGCTGACAGTTTGCACTGGCTTGCGCCCCCCATCGGGATGCAGTAAGAGAGGATCAAACCCAGGTCAATGCAAATCACAGGCACTGCTGAGCAACACACAACCAAACAGGTTTAGGGACTAACATTCCCTGACCGGGAATCGAACCCGGGCCACAGCGGTGAGAGCACCGAGTCCTAACCACTAGACCACCAAGGAGTTATGGTGTAGTCAAAAATTATTATTCGAGACAATCCCTAAAAGGATCGTCTCTCATTCTCTCCCCACTCCCTGGCCCTCCGCCCACTCCCTGGCCCTCCGCCCATGAGATTGGGGTTGAACCTCAGCGGAACTTTCAGCAATTGTTGCAGCGACTTTGGCTCTGCTCTCACCCATGGCCTGAGCGACCACCATGCCTCCAGAACCTCCCTCTCAAAGGGATCTAGGGCAGGGAACAATGACCTCGGCAACATTTGACATAAGTTATCGTCACCAAAATGCCCCAACCCGCGCAGGGTGGGTATAACAAAGTCCTTCCACGGGGCTGTGAAGGACAAGTCCAAACATTTTTTGATGATTTTCAGCCTTAAAGATTTCTTCTTCGAGTCTATATCAATCAAACCCAAACCACCCGCTCCATGATCCCCTATCAGCGTAGCATGAGTCAGCAGACCCTTTTCTCTCTTCCACATGAAACGGCTGAAAATTGCCGTTAGCTTCCTCAAAATGTCACCAGGCAAATCAGTAACAGTCAGGGCATGTACCAACTTTGAAATACACAAAGCGTTTATCACTAGGACTTTACGTTTCAGGGTTAGATTTCTCAACCTCGATACGTTAAGTTGACTTTCTCTTTTATTCTAAATGTTCTCCCATGTTTTCCTATTACATACCTCCGCAACCTTACCCAACAAGACCCCCAGAACTTTGTAGCTGTTCCCGACCTCACGAAAACCTCAGGTGCCAGGAGTAGCCTGCGACGCACCAAACACAGCCATAGTTGTGTTATTAGTATTTATCTTTGAGCCAGAGGCCTGGCAGTAAACATTCAGTTCATGGAGAGCCATTTTAAGACTCTCTACATCCCTGACTAACAAATTTGTGTCATCTGCATATTGAAGAATTCTAACTTCATTGTTTGCTGGTGTCAGAATACCCCTAATAAAATTATTCTGCTTGAGCAGGGCAGCCAGCGGTTCCGCCACAAGGCTCTAAAGCAGTGAGGACAAAGGGCAACTCTGTCTCACCGACCTCCCCAGCCTCACAGGGCCCGTCAGCAATCCATTGACTTTGATCCTACTAAAAGCACTCAAATATAACCTCTGAATCCATCCTATGAAGATTTGACCGAAACCAAACTTCTTCAAAACCAACCATAATAAATCATGCTCAACTCTGTCAAATGCTTTCTCAAAATCAATGCATACATGGATCCCACGCATGTCATTCATCTGTTTGATGAAATATTTTAGAGTCAAAATTGTGTCAGCAATTTCCCTGCGTGGTATACCATATGTTTGTGTTTCTGAAATAATACTGCCTATCACCACTTTAAGCCTATTCGCTAAAACTTTCACGAGGACCTTGTCGTCACTGTTCAACAAACTAATGGGCCTGTAATTACCAAGATTTGTACGGTCCCCCTGTTCAAAAATCAGTGTGACAATCCCTTCGCTGAAAGTCGCGGCAACCCGATCGAATGTCTGCATACTTGTAAAAACCCTATGCAATATGGCCGTGAGTTGGCTTACAAACGCTTTGTAAAATTCAGCAGTTATTCCATCCCTCCCCGGGCTTTTGTTATTATTCAAAGACAATATAGCGCTAAAAACTTCTGATTCAGAGATGGGAGCATCACACCATTCCATATCCTCTTGGGTCAAAGCCTTTTTTAAAGCACCCACTGCCTCCAGAGAATTATTACTTGAGTTGCGTTGTGACGCAAATAAATCTCCGTAAAAACGCTCCACTTCCTCCAAAATGTCCCCTACATCTGTTTTCCTCCCCTCCCCCCCGTTCAGGAGTAGGGCGAGGAACAATCCCTCCAGCCCCCACAGTCACAGGCGCCTCCACCAGCAAAGGTGTCATAGTTGATTCCCCCAGACCAGCAGCCAGCGATCCAGACGAAACAGGGAGGATGGAGGACTTGGCATCAGCAGCCCGGGCACAAGGCATCCCCCCCATCTAATGTCCCCTTTTCACAAACACAGAAGGAAAATATTGCCTGCATGTAGCACACCTTTGCAGATTGGTCACCTGACACTCGCGGGCATAATGCCCCTGGACCCCACACTTCCTACACAGAAACTCGGGACAGTCCCTGTACACATGGCTGGGAGAGAGACACCCTCGACAAACTTTAACCTGTCGATCGTGAATAACACGAAAGTACTCCGGACCTGCCGCTGTGACAAATCTAGCCGAGTAAGGCAGAGACTGTACAGTGGTGGTGAATTTCACCTTTACAAACCTTGTGCCATCCGCGATGTCCGTTCCCGGCCACATTCTCCTCCTCACCTCAGAGACCGCTGAGACTCCCCAAGCCTGTAGTTTCTCCAGGATATCATCATCCTCTCTATAAGCTGGCAGCCCATAAAAGAAACAACCAGCTCATCTGAGGCAACTTCCCTGCCATGAATTCTGGCACTCCCAATACAAAATCCATCGAGCAGTGAAGGAACCTAATCTTATAATCACCTATTACTCTCGAGGTTCCATGTGTGTTCGTTTTCGTGGAAGAACTACAATTATAACAACGTGTTTAAAGTCAACCAATTTATTCCTGACAGAGGAGTCTATACATTTTACAGAGCTCTGGGTCAGCAGCTACGCTTATCCTAGCCTCAGCAGAGACAGCGCAGACTAAACAAAACTATCAGTTCTTGCCCCCGACTTATACAATGTTTGAAAGAGGAAGTATCGAATCGCTGTCGTCTGATTGGTCCATGGTCCCATCTGACATCATCATTGCTCTGCAGAATGATGGCCATTTGCCGCTGGCTCCAGACGCCGTCCTACAGTCTTGCATCTCATGTTTACAGTGGCCCCCCGCAGCCATTGTCTTCTTCAACATCTGGTCTCTGCTGGATCAGTATCCACCCTGCTGGGAGCTTTCATCCATCACACCCCCACACCCTTATCTGATTTACATTATATGCTATACTGCAATAAACACCCTTGTTTACCCGCCAGATCTATATCACCTTCAATCCCCCTATTTGATCTTCTGATAATCAGAGATCCCTATACCTGCAGCCCATTTCACTACAATACTCAATAAAACCTAATCTAAACACAGCAAATGCAAAAAAACTTAAGAAGGGGATAAAAAAGGCGTCGTTCAAGGGAGCGAGCGCGCTCATGGTCTCCACGTCCTCTTTCAGCGGCAGCTGCAGATCTTGGCCGTGGGGGCCCGTCCCTTCAAAGGCCTTGAGAGCAAACCTGATGACAAGACTCCTGAGAAAATGAATAAAACACCCCCCACATCAGTCACACTCCCAGGTGAAATCCGCCATATGGTTGATTTCCTGCTGAGAGAGAGGCTTGATCACTGTGGGGGTTATCATAGAAACCAACCACAACAGACCAGCCACCACAAATCAGACCATTTCTTACTCAAATTGGGCCGCATCATAATGGACAAAGAGTGTGAATTTACAAAACTGTGGATCTGGGTGGCTAATTGATCGGGAAAGTTTGTTACTGGGGCCTAAAGTTACCTTCCCCTTATTTTGAAAGATGCAAGTTAGGGACGGGACCATTTTGACACGATAGAGGGGAACGCCTTTTACCTTAGTTAGAGGACACACGCCGTCATAATAGACATAATAGACAAAGAGTGTGAATTTACAAAACTGTGGATCTGGGTGGCTAATTGATCGGGAAAGTTTGTTACTGGGGCCTAAAGTTACCTTCCCCTTATTTTGAAAGATGCAAGGTAGGGACGGGACCATTTTGACACGATATAGGGGAGCACCTTTTACCTTAGTTAGAGGATACACGCCGTCCCAGCGCTTGCACTCACCCTCCAGATTGTCAAGAGTCATCAGCTGGTAGGCCTAAGTCGACTCGAATTTAGTAGCAGCAGTGAAATGTTCCTCCTTCCAGCGTCCTTTCCCCCAGCATGTAGTTCAACTCTCGGGCCCCTGTTGGCTTCATTGCCCTCTTTTCCACTTGTTCTTTTTGTTTTGAAGGCATTCAGAAATAGATTCCTGTAGCTATAATCAGGGAGATCACCAGAATCATGCTTATGACCTTCTTTAGCCAGACATACAGGATGTATATATTTCCCCCCATGTTCAATGACCAATTTAACACCAAAACACAATATCCACACACAACACCATACACAATCAAGCAGTTCGTCTTCCCCGTCGCAGAGGCCCCTGACAAGACCTGCAAACAAACCCTTATGTAAATTAATCACAACTCTGCATCAGATACTCCTGCCAAAGGGGTGGACTACATAATTCCTGTATACATATTCCAGAGAAGGGACAAGTAGGCAATTGTCACCCAACATTGAAATTATTCCCCAACCATTTGTTAACTTGTCTCACAAAAGTGTTAATGTCAATAAACCAAGAATCAAATAAAAATCAGCGTTAAGTCAGCACTCCAACATCCTACAATACAACACTATCAAGCTGCTTCCTCCTGGGTGTCCTGTAAAATAATGTTATTTCAACAAATCAGTCATTCAACAGTCTGTAGACCGTATTCTCTCGTCAGTCACACTGTCCTTGGTAACTAAAGGTCTAGAGTCTCTTGCACGTGATCACATCCTTCATGACTTCTGTCAGCCAGCTCAGTAGTGCTCCATTTCTGCTTTTAATTAAGATGACACAAACATTTAACACAAAACATAAATCATTAACATGACATGACAAGCGAGACTTCACAGACAATAACATGAACCAGGAGTGAATGTCCTCTCACATACACCACACAGACAAAACTGAACACAGCACACTTATTGGTTGAACCATAACACCTAACCATCCCATTTTGAAGCATTAGCGTTCTTACCCAGTTTGCGGACCCACATCCATAATTCGAGAGAAACTTGTACAGCCACCTGAGGCTTCTTTAACGCAATTAATATCCAACTTCCCTCGTTCCTGTTTGGGCAAACAGTCAACCCAACTCCTGCAACCACGCAGCTTCTATTTGAAGGTTGATAGGTTTGAAATAAGTATTACCATCACTACACTAGGTCTTCCTCCTCATTAAAGCGATATTTCCTCTCGAGTGATGATTTAAAAATAGCTCAAGCAAATAATAATTAATTTTTATCCCTATCCAGGTGTAAAAGAAGTGGCTTGGTTTGATGTATCTCCACCAGCCACACGTTACTACAGGTGTCCTTCATTGCTTTCGCTAATATACCGTAACTAACTGTTAGCCTCAGTCCCCTAATTCCCAATGTTACATCTGCCAAATTCTCAAAACAAGTCATCCTCTACCACTACAGACCAGGCTTCTATCCATTGCATTAATTAATCGATCCTATTGTAAATCTCTCCCTGGCCTTTGCAATACCATAAACTCGCAAAACTCACACACGCGCCCCGGCGTAAAGCTGCCCCCCCCCCGACCCCCACACCCCAGCTGGGACGCCTGTGGCCTGTCATAAACAATTTGGTGCCAGTTCCCTGCGATTTTAGAGCTCTGGGTCTCAGAAGGACATCCCAGATTATTCTGTCTGCTATTTCCTCAAGAAGCCTTAACTTTTATTTATTCATCTATATATGGTGCTTTACTCTTACCCTTTTGCTTAAAAAGTAGCTGTCCACAAATTATTGTAATCAACCTGACTTAGGAGGCAGAATGCAAATAAATAAACCTCCTCAAAATTGACTTGCCAGACAGATGGAAAATCCTCTTTGTCCTCCCTGCTCTAATGCTGAATTTGGGGAGACAATCAAATTAATCCTCATACCATATTAGCCATTCTTAAAAACATGTACTCCACACATTTCCCTTGTACATGATGCAAATTAGGCACAGTCTCATGACGTATATAGCGTAAGTAGCAACTCAACTTGACACCTCTGGCATATCCACCCACTTCTGTGAATGGAAAGAATTGCATTCGCTATGCTGTATTAATAGTCACTATACTGTATCAACTCAATATTGTAAGGATGTCTTTCGTTGACTGGTGTACCTCGCGTAATGTTCTTAATCCGGTTTGCCACAAACAGGAACTTCTATGCATATCTACTTACAAAAATTACAGACTCTCTGTATATTCCCAATTACAGTATTCCAGCCACTTACTTGTGTGCCACTCCGTAAAAAACGAAAAATGACTCCCTCTGACACACAAGTTAACACATCTTTCATTACTTTGCAACCTATGTCAAAGCTCCTTTTCGAGGCACAAACAAGACTAAATCCATCGTATGCGCTAAAGTGCTTCTCACGATCCTCTATCACTTCAAGTGCCCTCTAAGCATCCATCCATTTTCTGAGCCGCTTATCCTCAGTAGGGTCACGTCTATGCTGGAGCCTATCCCAGCTATCATCGGGCAGGAGGCGGTGTACACCCTGAACTGGTTGCCAGCCAATCGCAGGGCACATACAAACAAACAACCAGTCGCACTCACAGTCACACCTACGGCCAATTTTGAGTTGTCAATTAACCTACCATGGATATTCTTGGGATGTGGGAGGAAGTTCCCGTACAAAACCCACACAGGCACGGGGAGAACATGCAAACTCCACACAGGCGGGGCCGGGGATTGAACCCTGCTCCTCAGAACTGTGAGGCTGACGCTCTAACCAGTCGTCCACCGTGCCGCCACTCTCTAAGCAATACATATCAAATCCCATTCACCATCTCAGACAGCAACTTTCACGCCATTTTTTCAAACTCCGACGCGTTTTCTGACACCAAAAACCAACCGGTACTGTTTTCAGGCTTTTATCTCGGGCACGTAGAGCCGCTCTAATGCGCTCTGCTGACCCGGAAGTAGAAGGTCACGACTCCACTCTGCCTTGATCACATCCGCTGGGCACACACCATTATTTATCTATTATTTAATTTATCTTCCAGAATATCATATGCATACCTATGTATACATACAATATGTATACCTTATTTATTTAGTTAATAAATATAATGGGTACCCTTTAAAACGCTTTATAACTATTTACATATGTAGTCATATAATTGTATTCATCAAAGTTCTAAGGTTTACTTTATATTGTGTACACAATTTATAAAATGTATCACACAGAATATTTGTACCATTCACACTTAGTCAGTTTTTTTTTACAATAGAGGCCTGCGCAGGACATGTTTGTGACAAGTAGAACCACTTGTCCGATCTGATTACTCGTGGAAACTCATGCGTCGGGATATAATGGTTAACCAGCGCTTTGACGACAGACATGTGTCTTCTTTTGCACAAGGATAGCCTTTGGGCCATCCAAAAAAACTCTCGACAATCATTAATAAGTACCTTATGCCTTGGACTGGGACCACCATTGTCAGTTCAGTCCATTACCACCAAATCATTCGGGCATCGGCCCATCTAAGTGTTGCGATTCCCTCTTTGTTGTTGGGCCAACACTGAAATCTTGACATATATCACAAACATCTTTTACCTTACGCAGAAGATCAGGGTGCCACCAAAAGCGCAGCTTGTACACCATTGACACATAACTCTTACGTGCCGGGATGTGTGCTTCCTCAACCACGAACCACATGAACTTTCCTGTAGTTAAGACCAGTCTCCTAGGGCCTCACGTCGGGCCAAATCACAGCTTCTCCTTGTCGTCTTACTCAGCATCTTTCTTTTGCCACACACGTTTGTCTTCCTCTGGCGCCGCGCACTAGATCAACTGTTACTGCAGGGAGAAAGTCAATTAATTGATCCTGTTTAACAACATATTTTCTTTCAGCATCCATTTGTTAGCCTGCTACTTTTTTTATGCTGCAGCATCAGCCGCACCATTAATAAATAGTAACATTCTGACCTTCAGATAACTCCAGTGCCCTGCACATCGCCAACAGTTCTGCAGCTTGAGCGGAGGGTTTCATAACATCATTTATGGACAATGTGTTTAGAATTCAGAATTTGGGTTTCTGCGATGTCTTCAGCGGCGTCTTGTTTACAAGGATAGTACGGTACGTTAACAAAAGCAGTCGGGTCTACCTCGAATGTTACCGGAGTCACGGATGCACATAGACCCCCATCTGCAGGCCCCTCGGACCACAGTGAGTCCGGTAGCGAATTTTAACAGCTGTGCGGCGTCCTCATGGTCCGAGAGCTCTCTGCCATAGAATCGCGCCAAAGTCACATGCTCCAACATTCCCCGTCAACCGTGGCGCCCTGAATACAAAAACATTCAGTACTAGCAAAGTACAACACATTGTATTTGACCTTGTTGCCAATCATTTGCCAAAGGCATTTTCTTACCATCGGTCCCAGTTCTCAGGCTTCATGCCCTAGTGCAAGTGCAAGTGAAATGTGTGGAAAAGATGTCGAACTCATCATAAACCACTCATTCTGCTCTGGCGTCAAGGTGGAGGCAGCTGCCACACCTTGCTTCCCTATGTAAAAACCTGAACTATTGAGCATCCAGTTTTCCTCCTGTGTTGACTCAAATCTTCTCTGTAAACCAAATCGTCATTTTTATCACAGTACAGTGTGAGATGGAGGGGATCGATCGGAGGGCTGTAGGAGGTGAGAGAGTCGATTCAGGGCTTCCACCGCAGGAAGGCCGAGTAGATGCCGCCTCCCGCCTTGGTTTTCTGCAGCGGTCGCTTCCGGAAGTTCATGTTGTACCATGTTCCATGCGGTGGACAATTTTCCACAATCAGTTCATCACAGTTCCATCGGGCAACCGTATCGTCAGTCCGTCCGGGCTGAAAAGGATGGTAGCCCAGGTTTTGATAAGCAGATCTCTGCCCATTAGATTCACTGGACCCCCCTTTCATCAGGAAAAAACTGATGTTCATGTGTCTGTCCAGCAATTTCAGTCATTAATGGTGTCGTAATCCGCAGACTCATGGGCACTCCTGCAAAGCTCATTCAGGTGGTCGTCTTCCCTTAGCGGGGTTAAGAGGCTCTGCCTTTCCTCCGTCCCCTGGCGCCGGGCTCATTGGGCATTCGGACCAGTCCTCATCGCAGTAGTACTGCGCAGTAGTACTGCGCAGTAGTACTTCAAGATGGCGCCTACCAGTGTGGTCGCCTCGATAACGCGCTCTCTAGTATTGTCTTTGTTTTTGTGTTTTCCGTCCGTCTTTGGAGACCTTACACGACTCACTTACACAAGGGGAGACCTGCTAACCATCAAGGAGGCTACTCCGGACTTTCTGTCACCAACTTTCGAAAATCCGCTCAGTTTTTTCCCCGAGTTACTCACCGGAGCGGCGTCCGCGGTTTTCGGCGCATGGATGCGGAAGCGGGGCCACAGAGGAAAACGAGCCGGCATTCAGGTGAAACTCCGCAAGAGAGGACACAGATTGGCGTTCCCGTCGATCCACCTCACGAATGTACGCTCCCTACCCAACAAAATGGACGAGCTTCATCTTCTGTTAAAGACCAGTAAAGACTTCGGACGTTCCGTGGCCATGTGCTTCACGGAGACCTGGCTTTGCGACGCTGTACCCGATGGCGCCGTCATGCTTCCCGGCTTCAACATTCATCGAGCGGACCGCGACATGGAATCATCGGGGAAAACGAAGGGCGGCGGGATATGCCTCCATATAAACGAAAAATGGTGTACGGACGTCACGGTGCTCAGCACACACTGCAGCCCGCATTTGGAGTCGCTGTTTTTGAACTGTAAACCATTTTACTCGCCACGTGAGTTTACATCGTTTATACTGGCTGGAGTCTATATTACACCGCAAGCTAACACGAACGCCGCATTGCTAACGCTCACCGAACAAGTCAACGAAATTGAAAAAAAACACCCTGACTCACCCCTCATTATTCTTGGGGACTTTAACAAAGCTAAACTCAACCACGAACTCCCTAAATACAAGCAGCACATTGACTGTCCTACCAGGGAAAATAATACTTTAAACCACTGCTACACTACGGTAAAAAACACATACCGTGCTATACCTCGTGCAGCCCTGGGCTCGTCTGATCACTGCTTAATTCACTTAATACCGACGTACAAGCAAGAACTTAAATGTGCGAAGCCTACAGTGAAAACAGTCAAAAAGTGGACCAATGAAGCAAAGATGGAACTTCAAAGCTGTTTAGACTGCACAGACTGGAGTGTCTTTGAAAATTCAGCTGGCAGCCTGGATGAATATACGGACACTGTCACATCCTATATCAGTTTCTGTGAAGAGGTTTGTGTACCAACAAAATCATTTCGGACATTCAACAACAACAAGCCGTGGTTCACTGCTAAACTTAAGCAGCTTCGCCAAGCTAAGGAAGATGCATATCAGAGCGGGGACAGGCCCCTGTATAATCGAGCTAGAAACCAGCTTACTAAAGAAATTAACATTGCAAAGAGGATCTATGCAGCAAAGTTGGAAAAACAGTTTAGCGCGAACGACTCAAAATCAGTCTGGCGTGCATTCCAATCGCTGACTAATTACAAGTGACGATCCCCCCAAGCTGAGAACAATAGCACACTAGCCAACGACTTGAATACCTTCTATTGCAGATTTGAAAAGGAGAGTTTCACTCCAAACACCCACCCGGCCGCACCCGCAACCACAACCACACCTCTGACTTCTGCGTCAACCATCCATGAACAGGATGTGAGACGCATCTTCAAACAACAGAAGATTAACAAAGCGACAGGACCGGACCATGTGTCCCCATCCTGCCTCAAAGTCTGCGCGGACCAGCTCGCTCCAGTCTTCACTCAGATCTTTAACAGATCTTTGGAAATGTGCGAAGTTCCATCCTGTTTCAAACGCTCCACCATCATTCCAGTCCCCAAGAAACCTGCAATCTCTGGTCTGAATGACTACAGGCCTGTCGCTTTGACATCTGTGGTCATGAAGTCCTTTGAACGTCTCGTGCTGGACCACCTCAAGAGTGTCACAGGTCCCCTGCTGGACCCCCTGCAGTTTGCCTACCAAGCGAACAGGTCTGCGGATGATGCAGTCAACATGGGACTGCACTTCATCCTAGAACACCTCGACAGTGCAGGGACCTACGCGAGGATCCTGTTCGTGGACTTCAGCTCAGCGTTCAACACCATCATCCCTGAACTCCTTTCAACCAAGCTTCTCCAGCTCAGCGTCTCACCTGCCATCTGCCAGTGGATTTACAGCTTTCTGACGGGCAGGACACAGCAGGTCAGGCTGGGGGAGGGCACCTCATCCACACGCAGCATCAGCACTGGGGCGCCCCAAGGTTGTGTCCTCTCTCCGCTGCTCTTCTCTCTCTACACGAACGACTGCACCTCAGCGAACCCGACTGTCAAACTCCTGAAGTTTGCAGATGACACCACTGTCATCGGCCTCATCAAGGACGGTGACGAGTCTGCATATCGACAGGAAGCGGAGCGGCTGGAGCTGTGGTGCGGCCGACACAACCTGGAGCTGAACACGCTCAAAACGGTAGAGATGATCGTGGACTTCAGGAGGCATCCTTCGCCACAGCTGCCCCTCACGTTGTCCAGCTGCCTTGTGTCAACCGTCGAGACCTTCAAGTTCCTGGGAATTACAATCTCTCAGGACCTGAAGTGGGCGAACAACATCAACTCCGTCCTCAAAAAGGCCCAGCAGAGGATGTACTTCCTGCGGCTTCTGAGAAAGCACGGCCAGCCACCGGAGCTGCTGAGACAGTTCTACACAGCGGTCATCGAATCAGTCCTGTGTTCTTCCATCACAGTCTGGTTTGGTGCTGCTACAAAAAAGGACAAACTCCGACTGCAACGGACAATCAAAACTGTTGAAAGGATTGTCGGTACCCCCCTACCCACCATTGAGGGCTTGCACGCTGCCAGAACTAAGACAAGGGCGTGTAAAATCCTCTCGGACCGTCTGCACCAGCTCTTCCAGCTCCTTCCCTCAGGTAGGCGCTACCGATCAACGCAAACTAGAACTAGTAGACATTCCAACAGCTTCTTCCCTCTTGCGATCAACTTCTTAAACACCTAACCTATAATTCCATTACAACAAGCTGGCAATTTTTTGACTTGAGTTCGTTG
The DNA here is from genome assembly GCF_024500275.1 of Phycodurus eques. Lineage (NCBI taxonomy): Eukaryota > Metazoa > Chordata > Actinopteri > Syngnathiformes > Syngnathidae > Phycodurus > Phycodurus eques. The sequence continues at coordinate 13,475 of NW_026904219.1, read as the reverse complement.
TCACATTTCTGTGGGGCCAATTATGTATTACTCGTGCACTCACTGTAGTTGTCTCGCCATGCTGCACTATTTGCATATACTGGCCACTCATGCCAGAGTAGCATCTGCTCCATTTGCACACTGATTGAGGAGTATCTGTAACATTTGCACAACCAACATTGTCCCAGATGATCGCACTACTCGTTACTTTAAACCGCATACACTCCTTGAAGTCTCAGCGCCCTTTGCACAATGGTCATTGCACCGGACGATTGCAATATTAGTCGTTTGAACTGCTCTAAGTGCTAGAGGACTCAGCATCTTTTTGCACAATTGTTTTTTGTCAATGTCTTTATGTCCCCAAAGTGTTCTGTAAATTGACTGTCTGTTGTACTAGAGCGGCTCCAACTACCGGAGACAAATTCCTTGTGTGTTTTGGACATACTTGGCAAATAAAGATGTTTCTGATTCTGATTCTGATTCTGAGATGGCTGTTGTTGCTGTGGAGCCTGCTGCGGATGCTGTTGCCAGGGTGCCGGGCTGCGTCCACCTCTGCCGTGTGGAGCTCTGTAGCCTCTTCTTTGAGGTGGGGCCTCTCTGGGTCCCACTGGAGGTTTCTGTTGCATCAGTGGGGGAGCATTATATTGACAATACCAGTGTCCATACTGACCACAATTGAAGCACGCTTGGTCCGTTGAAGGTCGGCGAGCGCTTCCCCTGCCTCCGTTGATGTATCCCCTGTCACGACTCCCGCCTCATCTCCTCGTTGACCTCTGCGCCATCCACATCTGCTTTTCTGCTTCAATTTTTATTATTTATTTATTTATTTTTTAATGGCCACTTTACGGGCCTGGGCCAATTGTAACTTCAAAAGTTGTTCCTGCATGTCCTTTACCTCATCTGATGATTTGTGTTGTCTGTCGACAAAAAGTTTCAAATGGTGTGACACATGACGATTAAAGTAGCTATCTCCCCCTTTCATGAGGTCAGGGTCTTTAAAAGTTCAGTCCTAACTTCAGCTGGGAATGTGTCAAGCAAAGCAATTATATAAATAACATTTGCCTCCCTTAAACGGGAGGGATGTAACCTTGTCTTATCTGTCCAAATACGTATGCAATTTTCAAAGTGAGAACTGGGATCCATGATAGGTTTGTAGTCCGGGTGCCTCATCACCGTCGGCTCGGAGAGCGGGAACATGTCACGGATGACCGCAAACATACGTCAGCACACGCCAGGCTCATGCTGTCCGTCAACTTTTTCAGCCCCTGGATCCAAATTACACCAACAGCAGCCAGTCCGGCCAGCCGTTTCTGTAAATACTCAAAATCTTTTAAAGACAATTTCTGTATATTTACCCACCTTTTTGAATGCGGGCTCGTGCGGAATTGATAGGAGTTTTATTTCCCCTCTACGATTGGTCTGTCATTTGAGCAGCTCCCTTGACCGGCAAAGCCGGATATAGGGACGTCACTGGGGGCTGTTTTCGGGAAGGTCCATAAATTGTATTCAGCGGTGGAATTTGTCACTCTTTTTTGTTTTCCGCTGAACAGCTGCTATGGCAGTGCACACCAGACAAATCTCATAAATGTTTTTTCTCCTCAATTTTTCATTCTCTTCTATTTTCTTATTCAAATCTCTTTTCTCACTCCACCCTGCAGCATCCAACTTTTCCTTAATCTTTTTTCCTTTCAGAATAACCTCTCTTTCTTCCTTCCGAAACTCATCTGTTACGTGAAACAACTTACATTCCTTTTTCTTTTCCACTTTGCCCACACACTTCTAAATCCTGCTTGTTTCTTTTTCCAACTTTCTATTTCAATCCACAAATCCTCCAATGACTTCTGGTAATCACTCCGACACATTCATTACCTCTACACTCAACTGTCCAATTCACAACCCCGAGTTTTGGTGGCACACTCATCTTATTCTAAATCGTTTTTTGCGGGTCCCAAAATCCCCAACGTCTACCGATACGTTACAATTTGAAACCGCGTCCGATTTCAAGTCAGTCTACGACGGGACAAGTACGTACCTTGTTACCCTACTCTCTCCCAGGATTTTCTATTATCCTGGTTTGTCAGGAACCTTGTTGCCCTGACGTCAGGTCGTCTGTTACCCTGACTTCTGATTATGCAATTTTAACAACACAACGTCTTATTAACTATTGACAACAAAACAACTGTACCACAAGTCTCCCAAATTTCGAAATTTCCAATGTGCAGAATTCGTGATATAATCAAACAGGCTTCTGCTCGTTTGATTTGCAGTCCAACTGAATTCCTGTCCGCTCCTCTGTCTTTTTATTTGATGTTCTTTCAGGATCACGTTGGGGTCACGTCGGGGTCACCATTTGAAGGAACCTGTGTTTAAAATCTCCTATTACTCTCGTGGTTCCCAGCGTGCTCGTTTTCGTGAAAGAACTACGTTCATAACAATGTATTAAAAACCAACCAATTTATTCCTGACAGAGGAGTCTATACATTTTGCAGAGCTCTGGGTTCGTAACTATCCCTATTTTATCCTTAGCAGAAAGAGTAGTCGAACAAAACGATATGATTCTACCCCAGACTTATACAATGTTTCAAACGTGAAAGTATGGAATCGCTGTCGTCTGATTGGTCCATGGTCTGATCTGACGTCATTGTTGCTCTGCAGAATGATGACAATTTGCCGCTGGCTCCAGATGCCGTCTCCAGACGCCGTCCCACAGTCTTTCATCGAATGTTTATAGTGGCTCCCCGCAGTCCTTGTATTCCTTGACATCTGTTCTTTATTGTCTCCAGATACACCCTGACAGGGGAGGGGGGGCTTTCCTGCAATTAACTCCTACCCCCTTATCTGATTATACTGCAATAAACATCCTTGCTTACCTTCCAAACCAGTTACACCATGAAACTCTATATTATATTATATTACATATAGAATTACATATTAGAATATTATAAAGTATTCTATATTACCTTCAAGAGTGTATACTTTTTGTCCCCCACTATATAAACACCTACCACCCTTATTCCATGCAGTGGTCATTTGGCAGAATTGCCACTTCCTCATTCATAATTGACCTAGTTTTACCAGTACAGCGAACCCCAAAGTGCAATTTGTTTGTTGTTCTTTGGGCGAACAGAACTACCTTCTGGCCACATGCACGTTGTTGCAAGGCAGCAGCAGCGAACTGCACAGGATCCGGCGCCCCACAGCCCGACACCAGCTCGACCGCGGTTAGAATACATGGCGAACACCCGTCACCCACTCACATCGTGGGTGAAGAGGAGGGGGAAACAATCATCCGGCTGCAGCCACCAAAGGCTACAACTTGCCGGCTGCAGGCCCGTATCACTGCGCAAACTACGGATGATTTCCCCACCACCTCCTCGCAACCCATTGTGGCTGATGAGTCTCCCTCCCTCACCTAACATCTGCTCAATTTCACCTGAAACAAAGAGGCTGAATGACTCTCTGCAGCCCGTAATGTGTGCAGTGTATTGCTCCTCTTTGGCACTGCTTGCAGACAGAGGAGCAGCGAATTAACGATAGAAGTTTTTGATTGATAGCTGGAGGCGGGATTTTCAGAGCACCCAGAAACAGGTCCACAGCATCTGGAAGATCAACGAATGTTTCTATTCTTGACCATTTTGAAGCCTGATTTCACATACTTTGTGATTTTTTCGTAATCCATTCATTCATTCATTGTTTGGCTTGTTAACATTCCTCTTTTCTGTGGTGTCAAATTTACAAGACATATTTTGGGCACTTTAAATCTAATCTTAACTTTCAATCTACATTTCAGCAGGCAGTACTCGTTGAACCTTTTTAATCTTCCAGGATGGAATTGAGGTTAAGGTGGTGCTTTGGAGGGAGGCCATTCTCCCACAAATAGCAATTGGTCAAAAAGTCATTGTGACCCACCTCAAGGGTAATGACAGCTCCCCTTATGGTTAAACACAACTGACTACTCTGAAATAAATGTGAGTACATTCCATGTCGTTCAAATATCGGAGATACAGAAGGGGCCGTTGATGACATTTTAGAAAAACTGTTTGCTCCCAATCCGCTAAATATATATCAGCATAAGGAGGAGAATATTTCCTACCCATCGCACAAACCACAGAATTGAAGATAGTGTTTACCATTAAATTCATTTCGGGTTCGAGTGATTCCCAATATTTGTATTTTTAATAGCCAAGAGAGTATCGGAATTGGGAGAAGCCAGTTTAATAAACGCTGCTAGTTTATTCACTTTATTGGACATGCCTTTCGGAAATATCCCACTCTCCAACGATGTAGTTATGATCTCCGAATGATGTATTGCTTGCAGTATTTCAAAGTATTTTTTTTGGTTACATTTAAATGTTTTGTGTTTGAGGATGCAGAGGAAGCTATACCCAATCCTGTACTTGGACCCCAGGAGGGAGGACCTCCCAGTCGAGAAGAAATCTCACCAGTGTTCATTGAAGGTGGACGGCGTGCAATCGGCTCATCTTGGCCAACAGATGGAATTGGAATGTCGAGTTTGTTCTCTTTCAACAACTTGATTCTTGAAAAATACAAGAAAACCCTATCATTATCACACCTTATAAGTGTACTAAGAAATGGAATGCATATAAAAACGTGTACCTAAATAAAGTACTCACCCAAATCCTCGAATAAAAAACAAAAAAAAAACACCTTCCTAAGGCACTGAGGACCAGTCCTGTCCAAAGATTAGCCATGAATAAACCTATTATCTGTGCTTAGTTTTGTTCCTCGTTGTCTCGTCCAGGTGTTCCTCGTTGTCTCGTCAAGGTGTTCCTCATTGTCTCGACAATGTTTATATTTAGTTCCCGGGTTTCTTTCAGTTCTTGTCGGTTCATTGTCATTTTCACTGTCTGTGTCACGTCATAGTCGCCTGTCGTTTCACGAGTCATGTCTTGTTTCCAGTTTTAGGTGTATTCAAGTGTTTCTTTGTTACTTTGATTATCGGTTTTGGTACTTTGTTTAGTTTGCTTTTGCCATGAGCCTTGTTTGTCTTTTATTTGGAATTAAATATCATTTTTGACAACTTCTGCCTTGCCTCCCTGCACTTGGGTCCTCCACGTTTTTTGCCTTGCCTTCGACCACCCCAATCGTGACACCTATACAGATAATAAGTAGCAAAAATGCCACCACACAATTTCCAAAAAGGGACAAAACGCCCTCAATGGCATCGCCGAGGGAGAAAGTATACAGCGTATGGCACCATACAGGTCCAAAAACCTCCCACCAAGAGGAGAAAAGGATGGGAATTAATTTAAAAGGGCCGGTAGTGTTTACAGTGCGCTCAACCAAACAATACAATGGCTCCATCTAGTGGCGAAAATCCACAATAATCATACAGCCAATCCGAGACAGAATTTGGAAACGTTAGCAAGCAGACAACAGCAAGTGTGTCCTCCACCTTGAGAGGACACACTTTTAATATTGCAGCATACTCATCCACCACAGTTGTTTCCTTAGGTGGGCTCATCCAGGAACTCAAAGGCGGTGGAGATGAGAGGAAGAGGGTACCTGTTTTTTTACAGTTATCTCGTTGAGACCCCGGTAATCGCTACTGGGTCGCAGGGTCTTGTCCTTTTTGTCCACAAAGAAAAATCCTGCTCCCGCAGGGGATGAAGATGGGCGAATGATCCCGGCTGCCAGTGATTCTTCCACATACTCCTTCATGGCCTTGTGTTCTGGCCCTGAAAGAGAGAACATCCTCCCTTGTGGGGGTGTGGTTCCAGGCAGCAAGTCAACAGCACAGTCATAAGGTCTGTGGGGTGGAAGGGATTTGGCCTTGGACTTGGAAAAAACATCTTTAATGTCATGGTAACAGGTGGGCACTTCAGACAAGTCAGGTTCAGAGTCAATAAATACAGGTGTATGAATCTCTTGATCTGGAGAGCATTGTGTCACTTTAGGAAGAACCCGGGTAGGACTCAGACTCACCTCTCCCGTGCCCTTGCTACCGGCACCGGCAACTTTGACGTGACAGTTGCTCACGGAATGACCCAACTGACCGCAGTAGAAGCACCACCCTTACCTCAGCCGGCGTTGACGTTCCTCTGGAGAGAGACGGAACCTGCCCAGTTGCATGGGTTCATCCGTGAGGAAGTGTTCCCATATTACAATACAATATATTTAACAGGAAGCTAGCCAGTGGGTTGAGACCGGAAACAGGGGATCTGCCTTGGTTTGGCTGGTCATGAGGCTTGTCCTCCAAGTGCGCGGTGACGCAGCCCTCCACCGATCTCCATCCAGCTCGCGATCCAAAAGCCTCTTGTCGATTTTTACGGCGAGAGCGATGAGAGTGTCCAAGTCGTTCGGCAGGTCTAGCGGGACTAAATGATCCTTGACGGCGGGGGATAGTCCTTGAAAAAAGGCATCGAGTAGCGCCCGATTATTCCACTGCCTCTCAGCTGCTAGAATATGAAACTCAATCACGTAATCTGACACCCTGCGCTTGCCTTGCTGTAAGGTGACAAGGGAGCGAGCTGCCTCACGATCTGGTGTTGAAAATTTAAAAAATTGCTCCATAGTCTTTACGAAAAAAGCCCACGAATGACACGCGGCGGAATTGCGGCTCCATTCAGCAGTAGCCCACGCCTCCGCACGACCAGTCAGGTGGGAAATGACGAAAGCGATTTTTGCCCGCTCGGTGGGGAAGGCAGCTGCCTGCAGCTCAAAGTGGAGTTCACACTGAGTGATGAACGGCTTAATGTTCCCAGAATCTCCAGAGAACCTCTCCGGTCGAGAGAGCTGTGGGCAGACAGCAGCGGAGGTAGCAGGTGGCTGCATGGTGACTGCTTCACATGGAAATGTTGGTACCGTGGTGATATCGGGTGTGGTGCCAACTGGTTCTTTCTCTTGAATAATTTTCATAAGAAGTTCAAACTGCGAGGCCACCTGTCTCATCATATTGTCCTGATGCCTTGACAGTCCCTCGAGATGAAGGTGGAGGGCAGCAAGCTGCTCATTCTGCTCTTTCAGTAAGTTTGACTCGTTTCCAGTGAGTGTTGGACTCCGCCAAGGCTGCCCTTTGTCACCGATTCTGTTCATAACTTTTATGGACAGAATTTCTCGGCGCAGCTGAGGCATAGAGGGGGTCCGGTTTGGTGGCCTCAGTATTGCATCTCTGCTTTTTGCAGATGATGTGGTTCTGTTGGCTTCATCAAGCCGTGACCTCCAACTCTCGTTGGAGCAGTTCGCAGCTGAGAGTGAAGCGGCTGGGATGAGAATTAGCACCTCCAAATCTGAGACCATGGCCCTCAGTCGGAAAAGGGTGGAGTGCCCTCTCCAGGTCGGGGATGAGATCCTGCCCCAAGTGGAGGAGTTCATGTATCTTGGGGTCTTGTTCACGAGTGAGGGAAGAATGGAACGGGAGATCGACAGGCGGATCGGTGCAGCGTCTGCAGTGATGCAGACTTTGTATCGATCAGTTGTGGTAAAGAAGGAGCTTAGCCGAAAGGCGAAGCTCTCGATTTTCCGGTCGATCTACGTTCCTACCCTCACCTATGGTCACGAGCTGTGGGTCGTGACCGAAATACGAGATCCTGGATACAAGCGGCCGAAATGAGTTTCCTCCGCAGGATCCCCCCGGAAGAGATGGATGAAGTGGCTGGGGAAAGGGAAGTCTGGTCGTCCCTGCAAAAGCTACTGCCCCCGTGACCCGACCTCGGATAAGCGGTAGAAGATGGATGGATGGATGAACACTTTAGGTTCTGACCTGATGAACTTTGCTGACTACTTTCTGAAGGGCTTGGTTCTCAGCCTGGAGGACTTCCATATCTCCTTTGTCATTGCTTCTGCTCATCTCCTGAGCAGGAAACAATGCTTTGAGACCAGACTTCAACTAATTTTACTCCCCCACCAAAGTCTCACCATTCTCCCGCTCGCTTGAGTTTCCAAACACCGGTTTGTTCAAGCTGGTATTACAGGCATTTAATAATTTCTGTCGTGTTGTGTGTGGTGTACTCCAATAATCTCAATCTCAATCTGTAGAATGGCGATGTCGTCGATAAAGGACTTGCTTTGAAACCAGTTTGTTGTCTGGGCAAACCACCTTCATACGAAAAAAAAAAAAAAAAAACATGACATCGGGTGAGCCTTTTTTTTTTTTTTTTTTTTTGAGCAGTTGTTTCCTTGTTCCTGAGTCAGGGCGCTTCTTGATTGGCTACATTCTGTTTCACGTCACAATTCACAACGTCATGACTGGGGGAGAGTCGTAAATATTTTTCAGCCCCGACCCGTATCGGTCCCTATCTTCTTCCCTATCTAACAAATCCACTCTTAAGTCATTTCAGATTTATAGCAAAGCAAATTTATTTATATTGCGCATTTCATACACAAGCTTGCTCAATGTGCTTTACATGATTTAAAGCATTTAAAAACAAAAAAACAAAAATAGCTTATAAACATTTAAAATAAAGAGAAAAACTAAAAGTACAATTAAAACAGCATACGTTCTACTGTTTCCTCTTGTTGGCATAATCTCATAGGATAATCTTTTAAAACATAGTCTGGCGCTTGCAGTCCAACTGCGGCAAGTGGGAGAGTCCCATTCAATATTGGTGGCTCCGAAATCTGGAGGGACACCATGCCTTCTTCTCCCGCCGTCATGCGGTCAGCTCCTTCTTGACACCTAATATGGCCGACTACCTTCTCATAATCTGAAGGTCCTTAGGTTACTATCACTGAAAGGTATCCAGTATTTCATTTTTATAATTTGAATTTAATCTTTATTTATCACGGCAAGGTAATTGAGAAGAGATTCTCATTTGCAAGGCTGACATTGGAGCAGACAGTATAGTAGAATGAAGCAAAATAAAAGCAAATACAAATACATAAACGAAAAACTGGACAGTGTGATATAGTTACATAATATATTACATTACAAAAAGTGTGTTTGTTTTATTCAGGTTCACATTGTATGCAGTTTTCCATCTTACCCAGAGTTAAAAGTTTCTTCACCATCTATTTCAATCAATCATTTGCTTATTTGAAATAAACATCACAAAAACATTCGATAAAGGAGCTGTATGGTAAGTATTTTAGCACGACTGCTAATTCTCAACACTTGTTAACAGGAAGCCTTTATGAAGGTACACTGAATATAGATTTCAAATCAGAGACAAAGGCATTTGTTTTAAGATTAAACATCATGCCAATGTGAATATTCTCTTTCATCAGGTCCAGGGCTTGAGCCACTGCGGCTACTGGCGTCGCAGAGTTACTAGCCACTCACTATTTTCACGAGACACAATTTTGTGTTGGATAAATATTTAAATTTTTGGAGACTATGATGATTGGGTTTTCATTATTGGTAAGCCATTATCATCAGCTTGAAAAAAACAAGGGCTTGTAATACGTTTATTTTACATGGGTTTCACTTTCTGCAATGAATGACAAAAAAACTATAACTAATAACGACATCAAGATTTTTTTTTTTACGATGTTCCCTTAAGACCTGGAATATCTCAATCGAGACCTCAACAGTCGATGACTTTACTGCTCCCTTTTTAGTTTTTTTTTAACGTCGATCAGCCATAGAAGTTGAAAAATGTTGTTATTTTTGAAAAAGTAGCAAAGAAAAAAATGTGATTTTTTTCAACTTCAAAGAGTGAAAGTAAATTGTCGACATTAAGATAAAAGCGGTAGCGCGTTCTCTCATATTGTTTTTGTGTTTTTCGTCCGTCTTTGGAGACCTTACACGACTCACTTACACAAGGGGGGACCTGCTAATCATCAAGGAGGCTACTCCGGACTTTCTGTCACCAACTTTCGCAAATCCGCTCATTTTTTTTCCCCGAGTTACTCACCGGAGCGACGTCCGCGGTTTTCAGCGCATGGAGACGGAAGCGGCGCCACAGAGGGAAGCGAGCCGGCGTTCAGGTGAAACTCCGCAAGAGAGGACACAGATTGGCGTCCCCGTCAATCCACCTCGCGAATGTACGCTCCCTACCCAACAAAATGGACGAGCTTCATCTTGTGAAGACTTCGGACGTTCCGCGGCCATGTGCTTCACGGAGACCTGGCTTTGCGACGCTGTACCCGATGGCGCCGTCATGCTTCCCGGCTTCCACATTCATCGAGCGGACCGCAACATGGAATCATCGGGGAAAACAAAGGGCGGCGGGGTATGCCTCTATATCAACGAAAAATGGTGTACGGACATCAAGGAGCTCAGCACACACTGCAGCCCACATTTGGAGTCGCTGTTCTTGAACTGTACACCATTCTACTCGCCATGTGAGTTCGCATCATTCATACTGGCTGGAGTCTACATTCCGCCTCAAGCTAACATGAACACCGCATTGCTAACGCTTGCCGAACAAGTCAACGAAATTGAAAAAAAACAACCGGACTCACCCCTCATTATTCTCGGGGACTTTAACAAAGCTAAACTCAACCACGAACTCCCTAAATACAAGCAGCACATCGACTGTCCTACCAGGGAAAATAATACTTTAGACCACTGCTACACTACGCTAAAAAACGCATACCGTGCTATACCTCGTGCAGCCCTGGGCTCGTCTGATCACTGCTTAATTCACTTAATACCAACGTACAGGCAAGAACTTAAATGCGCGAAGCCTACAGTGAAAACAGTGAAAAAGTGGACCAATGAAGCCAAGATGGAACTTCAAAGCTGTTTAGACTGCACAGACTGGAGTGTCTTTGAAAATTCAGCTGGCAGCCTGGATGAATATACGGACACTGTTACATCCTATATCAGTTTCTGTGAAGATGTGTGTGTACCAACAAAATCATTTCACACATTCAACAACAACAAGCCGTGGTTCACTGCTAAACTTAAGCAGCTTCACCAAGCTAAGGAGGATGTATATCAGAGCAGGGACAGGGCCCTGTATAATCGAGCTAGAAACCAGCTGACTAAAGAAATTAATGCAGCAAAGTTGGAAAAACAGTTTAGCGCAAACGACTCTAAATCAGTCTGACATGCATTCCAATCGCTGACTAATTACAAGCGACGATCCCCCCAAGCTGAGAACAATAGCACACTAGCCAACGACTTGAATACCTTCTACTGCAGATTTGAAAAGGACAGTTTCATCCAAGCTTCTCCAGCTCAGCGTCTCACCTGCCATCTGCCAGTGGATTTATAGCTTTCTGACGGGCAGGACACAGCAGGTCAGGCTGGGGGAGGCCACCTCCTCCACACGCAGCATCAGCACTGGGGCGCCCCAAGGTTGTGTCCTCTCTCCGCTGCTCTTCTCTCTCTACACGAACGACTTCACCTCAGCGAACCCGACTGTCAAACTCCTGAAGTTTGCAGATGACACCACTGTCATCGGCCTATTCAAGGAGGGTGACGAGTCTGCATATCGACAGGAAGTGGAGCGGCTGGAGCTGTGGTGCGACCGACACAACCTGGAGCTGAACACGCTCAAGACTGTAGAGATGATCGTGTACTTCAGGAGGCATCCTTCGCCACAGATGCCCCTCACCTTGTCCAGCTGCCTTGTGTCAACCGTCGAGACCTTAAAGTTCCTGGGAATTACAGTCTCTCAGGACCTGAAGTGGGCGACCAACATCAACTCCGTAGTCAAAAAGGCCCAGCAGAGGATGTACTTCCTGCGGCTTCTGAGAAAGCACGGCCTGCCACCGGAGCTGCTGAGACAGTTCTACACAGCGGTCATCGAATCAATCCTGTGTTATTCCATCACAGTCTGGTTTGGTGCTGCTACAAAAAAGGACAAACTCCGACTGCAACGGACAATCAAAACTGCTGAAAGGATTGTCGGTACCCCTCTTCCCACCCTTGAGGATTTGCACGCTGCCAGAATTAAGACAAGGGCGTGCAAAATCCTCTCGGACCCTACGCACCCCGGTCACCAGCTCTTCCAGCTCCTTCCCTCAGGTAGGCGCTACCGATCAATGCAAACTAGAACTAGTAGACATTCCAACAGCTCCTTCCCTCTTGCGATCAACTTCTTAAACACCTGACCTACAATTCCATTGCAACATGCTGGCAATTTTTTGACTTGAGTTCGTTGTCACATTTCTGTGGGGCCAATTATGTATGACTCGTGCACTCACTGTAGTTGTCTCGCCATGCTGCACTATTTGCATATACTGGCCACTCATGCCAGAGTAGCATCTGCTCCATTTGCACACTGATTGAGGAGTATCTGCAACATTTGCACAACCAACATTGTCCCAGATTATCGCACAACTCGTCACTTTAAACCGCATACACTCCTTGAAGTCCAGCGCCCTTTGCACATTGGTCATTGCACCGGACTATTGCAATATTAGTCATTCGAACTGCTCTAAGTGCTCGAGGACTCTGCATCTTTTTGCACAATTGTCAAAAAAAATAAAATAAATAAATAATATACCGGCATTACCAGATAACTAGCAACCCTTTACTGCTCAGTGACTGTTTTCTTTTTTTGTCAATGTCTTTCTGTCTCCAAAGTGTTCTGTAAATTGACTGTCTGTTGTCGTACTAGAGCGGCTCCAACTACCGGAGACAAATGTCTTGTGTGTTTTTTGGACATACTTGGCAAATAAAGATGATTCTGATTCTGATTCTGAAAAAAAAAAAAAAAAACACCTAAAAAACAATGTCCAGTAATCCCCACTCCACCTCTGGGGCTAGGTTCCAGACCCCCCTCCCTCTCATGCGGGTGGCTCTTGCTCAGTAGGTAGAGTGAGTCATGCAGTGACTGAAGGGTTGCTGGTTCAAATCCTGTCTCCCACTGTCCGCAAGTCAAAGTGTCCTTGGGCAAGACTGAACCCGAATTTGCTCCCAGTGGGCCTGGCAGCGCCTTGCATGGCAGCAGCCACCCATTGGTGAATGAATGTGGGTGAATGTGAGGCTTTGGGCACTGTGGTAGTGTACAAAAAGTGCGATATAAGTTCAGTCCATTTCATGATAAGTGAGATTCTGCAATTTTGAAAAACCCTATTTAAATACACCATAGCCATGTTTTTATGGCATTTACGGCAATCAAAACTTTTTTAAGGTCTTTGAACACCTTTAAAACTATACAAAGCCATTTAAACACAAAATATATTGCAAGAGAGTAAGAGTAACAGATACAAATATTATCCAAACAGTAAAAAAATTAGAGCAACAACTGCAATAACACTTACAAAAAAAGTACGCAAGACAGCGGGACCGCAATAAGTGAATCGCGACATAGCGGGGGCTTATTGTACTTGGTTACTTCCACCATTGCAATCACATTTTCGGACTGAAGACTGATTTCACTTGGCATGAACAAATGTTTACTCAACCAGCCTACAAGACACAAAAATTCTCCTTCTCCTCTTTTGGTCCACAAAGTTCTCCTTGTACTCTGCTGTCCTTCTTGCACACGACGATCACAACGTATTATGACATGTTATGTATTATTATATGTTAATTATAACACAAAACTGTGAACGAGCAAGCCAGGAGTTGAAACTTGAACCTTTTGATCCGTAGTCAGACACGTTATCCATCGCGCCACGAGCCCACGATGCTGTGG
>NW_026904218.1:0-71944 GCF_024500275.1 Phycodurus eques | reverse complement strand
AAAAAAAAGTGTACAGCAGGCGCTGGGAAGCATTTTTAAGCAATAAAAACAGCAAATGTGTGTAAAACTCCAACCAAAGCTTTGGGATTCAAACCACTGCCTGTAACTAGTGTAAATGGCTAAGTTCTACTCTAAAAAGCAAGAGACTTTACTGGGAAAGCATCCTTTGTGAAGTTATGAGTTCCAATAAAAAAAAGTGTGCAGCAGAGGGAGCTGGGAAACATTTTTAAGCGACAAAAACTGCAAATGTGTGTAAAACTCCAACAAAAGCTTTGGGATTCAAATCACTGCCTGTAACTCGTATAAAGGGGAAAGTTCTACTCTAAAAAGCAAGAGACTTTACTGGGAAAGCATCCTTTGTGAAGTTATGAGAGAAAATAAAATAAGTTTACAGCAGAGGGCGCTGTGAAGCATTTTTAAGCGATAAAAGCTGGAAATGTGTGTAAAACTCCAACCAAAGCTTTGGGATTCAAACCACTGCCTATAACTCGTATAAAGGGGAGAGTTCTTCTCTAAAAAGCAAGAGAATTTACTGGAAAAGCATCCTTTGTGAAGTGATGAGTTACAATAAAAAAAAAGTGTACAGCAGAGGGCGCTGGGCAGCATTTTTAAGCAAAAAAAACTGCAAATGTGTGTAAAACTCCAACCAAAGCTTTGGGATTCAAACCACTGCCTGTAACTAGTAAAAAGGGGAGAGTTATCCTCGAAAAAATAAGAGACTTTACTGGGAAAGCATCCTTTGTGAAGTCATGAGTGAAAATAAAAAAAGTGGACAGCAGGCGCTGGGAAGCATTTTTAAGCAATAAAAACAACAATGTGTGTAAAACTCCAACCAAAGCGTTGGGATTCAAACCACTGCCTGTAACTAGTATAGAGGGGATAGTTTTACTCTAAAGTGCAAGAGACTTTGCTGGGAACGCATCCTTTGGGAAGTTATGAGTTACAATAAAAAAAGTGTACAGCAGAGGGAGCTGGAAAGCATTTTTAAGCAATTAAAACTGCAAATGTGTGTAAACCTCCAACCAAAGCTTTGGGATTCAAACCACTGCCTGTAACTAGTCTATAGGGGAGAGTTCTACTCTAAAAAGCAAGAGACTTTACTGGGAAAGCATCCTTTGTGAAGTTATGAGTGAAAATAAAAAAAGTGGACAGCAGGCGCTGGGAATCATTTTTAAGCGATAAAAAATGCAAATGTGTGTAAGACTCCAACCAAAGCTTTGGGATACAAAACACAGCCTGTAACTTGTATAAAGGGGAGAGTTCTACTCTAAAAAGCAAGAGACTTTACTGGGAAAGCATCCTTTGTGAAGTTATGAGTGAAAATAAAAATGTGACCAGCAGGCGCTGGGAAGCATTTTTAAGCAATGAAAACAGCAAATTTGTGTAAAACTCCAACCAAAGCTTTGGGATTCAAACCACAGCCTGTAACTAGTATAGAGGGGATAGTTTTACTCTAAAATGCAAGAGACTTTACTGGGAACGCATCCTTTGTGAAGTTATGAGTTACAATCAAAAAAGTGTACAGCAGAGGGAGCTGGGAAGCATTTTTAAGCAATAAAAACAGCAAATGTGTGTAAAACTCCAACCAAAGCTTTGGGATTCAAACCACTGCCTGTAACTAGTATAAAGTGGAGCGTTCTACTCTAAAAAGCAAGAGACTTTACTGGGAAAGCATCCTTTGTGAAGTTATGAGTGAAAACAATAAAAGTGGACAGCAGAGGGCGCTGTGAAGCATTTTTAAGCGATAAAAGCTGGAAATGTGCGTAAAACTCCAACCAAAGCTTTGGGATTCAAACCACTGCCTGTAACTCGTATAAAGGGGAGAGTTCTTCTCTAAAAAGCAAGAGAATTTACTGGAAAAGCATCCTTTGTGAAGTTATGAGTTACAATAAAAAAAAGTGTACAGCAGAGGGCGCTGGGAAGCATTTTTAAGCAATAAAAACTGCAAATGTGTGTAAAACTCCAACCAAAGCTTTGGGATTCACACCACTGCCTGTAGCGAGTATAAAGGGGAGAGTTCTACTCTAAAAAGCAAGAGAATTTACTGGGAAAGCTTCCGTTTTGAAGTTATGAGTTTCAATAAAAAAAGTGTGTAGTAGAGGGAGCTGGGAAGCATTTTTAAGCGACAAAAACTGCTAATGTGTGTAAAACTCCAACCAAAGCTTTGGGATTCAAACCACTGCCTGTAACTAAGATAAAGGGGAGAGTTCTACTCTAAAAAGCAAGAGACTTTACTGGGAAAGCATCCTTTGTGAAGGTATGAGAGAAAATAAAGAAGTGGACAGCAGATGGCGCTGTGAAGCATTTTTAAGCGAAAAAAGCTGGAAATGTGTGTAAAACTGCAACCAAAGCTTTGGGATTCAAACCACTGCCTGTAACTCGTATAAAGGGGAGAGTTTTTCTATAAAAATCAAGGGAATTTACTTGGAAAGCAATCTTTGTGAAGTTAACAGTCAAAATAAAAAATGTGTACAGCAGGCACTGGGAAGAATTTTGAAGCGAATAAAACAGCAAATGTGTGTAAAACTCCAACCAAAGCTTTGGAATTCAAACCAATGCCTGTAACTAGTATAAAGGGGAGCTTTTTACTCTAAAAAGAAGGTGAATTTACTGGGAAAGCATCCTTTGTGAAGTTATGAGTGAAAATAAAAAAAGTGGACAGCAGAGGGAGCTGGGAAGCATTTTTAAGCGATAAAAGCTGGAAATGTGTGGAAAACTCCAACCAAAGCTTTGGGATTCAAACCACTGCCTGTAAATCGTATAAAGGGGAGAGTTTTTCTCTAAAAAGCAAGAGAATTTACTGGGAAACATCCTTTGTGAAGTTATGAGTGAAAATAAAAAAAGTGGACAGCAGGTGCTGGGAAGCATTTTTAAGCGATAAAAGCTGCAAATGTGTGTAAAACTCCAACAAAAGCTTTGGGATTCAAACCACTGCCTGTAACTCGTACAAAGGGGAGAGTTTTACTCTGAAATGCAAGAGACTTTACTGGGAAAGCATCCTTTGTGAAGTTATGAGTGAAAACAAAAAAAGTGTACAGCAAGCACTGGGACGAATTTTAAAGCGAATATAACAGCAAATGTGTGTAAAACTCCAACCAAAGATTTGGGATTCAAACCACTGCCTGTAACTAGTATAAAGGGGAGAGTTTTACTATAAAATGCAAGAGAATTTACTTGGAAAGCATTCTTTGTTAAGTTAACAGTCAAAATAAAAAATGTGTACAGCAGGTGCTGTGAAGCATTTTTAAGCAATAAAAACAGCAATTGTGTTGTAAAACTCCAACCAAAGCTTTGGGATTCAAACCACTGCCTGTAACTAGTATAAAGGGGAGAGTTCTACTCTAAAAAGCAAGAGACTTTACTGGGAAATTATCCTTTGTGAAGTTATGAGTTACAATAAAAAAAGTGTACAGCAGAGGAAGCTGGGAAGCATTTTTAAGCGATAAAAGCTGGAAATGTGAGTAAAACTCCAACCAAAGCTTTGGGATTCAAACCACTTCCTGTAACTTGTATAAAGGGGAGAGTTCTTCTCTAAAAAGCAAGAGAATTTTCTGGGAAAGCATCCTTTGTGAAGTTATGAGTTACAATAAAAAAAGTGTACAGCAGAGGGAGCTGGGAAGATTTTTTTAGCGACAAAAACTGCAAATGTGTGTAAAACTCCAACCAAAGCTTTGGGATTCAAACCACTGCCTGTAACTAGGTTAAAGGGGAGAGTTCTACTCCAAAAAGCAAGAGACTTTACTGGGAAAGCATCCTTTGTGAAGTTATGAGTGAAAATAAAAAAAGTGGACAGCAGAGGGAGCTGGGAAGCATTTTTAAGCGATAAAAGCTGGAAATGTGTGGAAAACTCCAACCAAAGCTTTGGGATTCAAACCACTCCCTGTAAATCGTATAAAGGGGAGAGTTTTTCTCTAAAAAGCAAGAGAATTTACTGGGAAACATCCTTTGTGAAGTTATGAGTGAAAATAAAAAAAGTGGACAGCAGGCGCTGGGAAGCATTTTTAAGCGATAAAAGCTGCAAATGTGTGTAAAACTCCAACAAAAGCTTTGGGATTCAAACCACTGCCTGTAACTCGTACAAAGGGGAGAGTTTTACTCTGAAATGCAAGAGACTTTACTGGGAAAGCATCCTTTGTGAAGTTATGAGTTCCAATAAAAAAAGTGTGCAGCAGAGGGAGCTGGGAAGCATTTTTAAGCGACAAAAACTGCAAATGTGTGTAAAACTCCAACCAAAGCTTTGGGATTCAAACCACTGCCTGTAACTAGTATAAAGGGGAGAGTTCTATTCTAAAAAGCAAGAGACTTTACTGGGAAAGCATCATTTGTGAAGTTATGAGTGAAAACAAAAAAAGTGTACAGCAGAGGGCGCTGGGAAGCATTTTTAAGCAATAAAAACTGCAAATGTGTGTAAAACTCCAACCAAACCTTTGGAATTCAAACCACTGCCTGTAGCTAGTATAAAGGGGAGAGTTCTACTCTAAAAAGCAAGAGACTTTACTGGGAAAGCATCCTTTGTGAAGTTATGAGTCAAAATAAAAAAAAGTGTACAGCAGGCGCTGGGAAGCATTTCTAAGCAATAAAAACAGCAAATGTGTGTAAAACTCCAACCAAAGCTTTGGGATTCAAACCACTGCCTGTAACTAGTATAAAGGGCTGAGTTCTACTCTAAAAAGCAAGAGAATTTACTGGGTAAATATCTTCTGTGAAGTTATGAGTTACAATAAAAAACGTGTCCAGCAGAGGGAGTTGGGAAGCATTTTTAAGCAATTAAAACTGCAAATGTGTGTAAAACTCCAACCAAAGCTTTGGGATTCAAACCACTGCCTGTAACTAGTATACAGGGGAGAGTTCTCGTCTAAAAAGCAAGAGACTTTAATGGGAAAGCATCCTTTGTGAAGTCATGAGTGAAAATAAAAAAAGTGGAGAGCAGGCGCTGGGAAGCATTTTTAACCGATAAAAGCTGCAAATGTGTGTAAAACTCCAACCAAAGATTTGGGATTCAAACCACTGCCTGTAACTGGTATAAAGGGGAGAGTTTTACTCTGAAATGCAAGACAATTTACTTGGAAAGCATTCTTTGTTAAGTTAACAGTCAAAATACAAAATGTGTACAGCAGGTGCTGTGAAGCATTTTTAAGCAATAAAAACTGCAATTGTGTTGTAAAACTCCAACCAAAGCTTTGGGATTCAAACCACTGCCTGTAACTCGTATAAAGGGGAAAGTTCTACTCTAAAAAGCAAGAGACTTTACTGGGAAAGCATCCTTTGTGAAGTTATGAGAGAAAATAAAATAAGTTTACAGCAGAGGGCGCTGTGAAGCATTTTTAAGCGATAAAAGCTGGAAATGTGTGTAAAACTCCAACCAAAGCTTTGGGATTCAAACCACTGCCTATATCTCGTATAAAGGGGAGAGTTCTTCTCTAAAAAGCAAGAGAATTTACTGGAAAAGCATCCTTTGTGAAGTGATGAGTTACAATAAAAAAAAAAGTGTACAGCAGATGGCGCTGGGCAGCATTTTTAAGCAAAAAAAACTGCAAATGTGTGTAAAACTCCTACCAAAGCTTTGGGATTCAAAGCACTGCCTGTAGCGAGTATAAAGGGGAGAGTTCTACTCTAAAAAGCAAGAGACTTTACTGGGAAAGCATCCTTTGTGAAGTTATGAGTTACAATAAAAAAAAGTGTCCAGCAGAGGGAGCTGGGAAGCATTTTAAAGCAATGAAAACTGCAAATGTGTGTAAAACTCCAACCAAAGCTTTGGGATTCAAACCACTGCCTGTAACTCGCATAAAGAGGAGAGTTTTTCTCTAAAAAGCAAGAGAATTTACTGGAAAAGCATCCTTTGTGAAGTTATGAGTGAAAATAAAAAAAGTGGACAGCAGGCGCTGAGAAGCATTTTTAAGCGATAAAAACTGCAAATGTTTGTAAAACTCCAAACAAAGCTTTGGAATTCAAACCACTGCTTGTATCTAGTTTTAAGGGGAGAGTTTTACTCAAAAAAGCAAGAGAATTTACTGGGAAAGCATCCTTTGTGAAGTTATGAGTCAAAATAAAAAAAAGTGTACAGCAGAGGGAGTTGGGAAGCATTTTCAAGCGATAAAAGCTGCAAATGTGTGTAAAACTCCAACCAAAGATTTGGGATTCCAACCACTGCCTGTAACTAGTCAAAGGGGAGAGTTTTACTCTGAAATGCAAGAGAATTTCCTTGGAAAGCATCCTTTGTGAAGTTATGAGTCAAAATAAAAAAAGTGTACAGCAGAGGGAGCTGGGAAGTATTTTTAAGCAATAAAAACAGCAAATGTGTGGAAAACTCCAACCAAACCTTTGGGATTCAAACCACTGCCTGTAACTAGTATAAAGGGGAGAGTTTTACTCTAAAATGTAAGAGAATTTACTTGGAAAGCATCCTTTGTGAAGTTTTGAGTCAAAATAAAAAAAGTGTACAGCAGGCGCTGGGAAGTATTTTTAAGCAATAAAAACAGCAAATGTGTGGAAAACTCCAACCAAAGCTTTGGGATACAAACCACTTCCTGTAACTAGTATAAAGGGGAGAATTTTACTTTCAAATGCAAGAGAATTTACTTGGAAAGCATCCTTTGTGAAGATATGAGTCAAAATAAAAAATGTGGACAGCAGGCGCTTTGAAGCATTTTTAAGCAATAAAAACAGCAAATGTGTGTAAAACTCCAACCAAAGCTTTGGGAATCAAATAACTGCCTGTAACTAGTATAAAGGGGAGAGTTTTACTCTAAAATGCAAGAGACTTTACTGGGAAAGCATCCTTTGTGAAGTTATGAGTCAAAATAAAAATGTGCACAGCAGGCGCTGGGAAGCATTTTTAAGCAATAAAAACAGCAAATGTTTGTAAAACTCCAACCAAAGCTTTGGGATTCAAACCACTGCTTGTAACTAGTACAAAGGGGAGAGTTATACTCTAAAAAACAATAGACTTTACTGGGAAAGCATCCTTTGTGAAGTTATGAGTGAAAACAAAAAAAGTGTACAGCAGGCACTGGGAAGAATTTTAAAGCGAATAAAACAGCAAATGTGTGTAAAACTCCAACCAAAGCTTTGGGATTCAAACCACTGCCTGTAACTAGTATAAAGGGGAGAGTTTTACTCTAAAATGTAAGAGAATTTACTTGGAAAGCATCCTTTGCGAAGTTTTGAGTCAAATTCAAAGAAGTGTACAGCAGGCGCTGGGAAGTATTTTTAAGCAATAAAAACAGCAAATGTGTGGAAAACTCCAACCAAAGCTTTGGGATACAAACCACTTCCTGTAACTAGTATAAAGGGGAGAATTTTACTTTCAAATGCAAGAGAATTTACATGGAAAGCATCCTTTGTGAAGATATGAGTCAAAATAAAAAATGTGGACAGCAGGCGCTTTGAAGCATTTTTAAGCAATAAAAACAGCAAATGTGTGTAAAACTCCAACCAAAGCTTTGGGATTCAAACCACTGCCTGTAACTAGTATAAAGGGCAGAGTTCTACTCTAAAAAGCAAGAGACTTTATTGGAAAAGCATCCTTTGTGAAGTTATGAGTTACAATAAAAAAGTGTACAGCAGAGGGAGCTGGGAAGCATTTTTAAGCAATAAAAACTGCAAATGTGTGGAAAACTCCAACCAAACCTTTGGGATTCAAACCACTGCCTGTCACTAGTATAAAGGGGAGAGTTCTACTCTAAAAAGCAAGAGAATATACTGGGAAAGCATCCTTTGTGAAGTTATCAGTGAAAATAAAAAAAGTGGACTGCAGGCGCTGGGAAGCATTTTTAAGCGATAAAAGCTGCAAATGTGTGTAAAATTCCCACCAAAGCTTTGGGATTCAAACCACTGCCTGTAACTCGTATAAAAGGGAGAGTTCAACTCAAAAAAGCAAGAGAATATACTGGGAAAGCATCCTTTGTGAAGTTATGAGTTACAATAAAAAAAAGTGTCCAGCAGAGGGAGCTGGGAAGCATTTTAAAGCAATGAAAACTGCAAATGTGTGGAAAACTCCAACCAAAGCTTTGTGATTCAAACCACTGCCTGTAACTCGTATAAAGGGGAGAGTTCTACTCGAAAAAGCAAGAGACTTTACTGGGAAAGCATCCTTTGTGAAGTTATGAGTCAAAATAAAAAAAGTGTACAGCAGGCGCTGGGAAGCATTTTTGAAGCGATAAAAACTCCTAATGTGTGTAAAATTCCCACCAAAGCTTTGGGATTCAAACCACTGCCTGTAACTCGTATAAAAGGGAAACTTCAACTCAAAAAAGCAAGAGAATATACTGGGAAAGCATCCTTTGTGAAGTTATGATTTACAATAAAAAAAAGTGTCCAGCAGAGGGAGCTGGGAAGCATTTTAAAGCAATGAAAACTGCAAATGTGTGTAAAACTCCAACCAAAGCTTTGGGATTCAAACCACTGCCTGTAACTCGCATAAAGGGGAGAGTTTTTCTCTAAAAAGCAAGAGAATTTACTGGAAAAGCATCCTTTGTGAAGTTATGAGTGAAAATAAAAAAAGTGGACAGCAGGCGCTGAGAAGCATTTTTAAGCGATAAAAATTGCAAATGTTTGTAAAACTCCAAACAAAGCTTTGGAATTCAAACCACTGCTTGTATCTAGTTTTAAGGGGAGAGTTTTACTCTAAAATGCAAGAGAATTTACTGGGAAAGCATCCTTTGTGAAGTTATGAGTCAAAATAAAAAAAAGTGTACAGCAGAGGGAGTTGGGAAGCATTTTCAAGCGATAAAAGCTGCAAATGTGTGTAAAACTCCAACCAAAGATTTGGGATTCCAACCACTGCCTGTAACTAGTCAAAGGGGAGAGTTTTACTCTGAAATGCAAGAGAATTTCCTTGGAAAGCATCCTTTGTGAAGTTATGAGTCAAAATTAAAAAAGTGTACAGCAGAGGGAGCTGGGAAGTATTTTTAAGCAATAAAAACAGCAAATGTGTGGAAAACTCCAACCAAAGCTTTGGGATTCAAACCACTGCCTGTAACTAGTATAAAGGGGAGAGTTTTACTTTAAAATGAGTCAAAACCAAAGCTTTGGGATTCAAACCACTGCCTGTAACGAGTATAAAGGGGAGAGTTTTTCTCTAAAAAGCAAGAGAATTTACTGGGAAAGCATCCTTTGTGAAGTTATGAGTGAAAACAACAAAAGTGTACAGCAGGCACTGGGAAGAATTTTAAAGCGAATAAAACAGCAAATGTGTGTAAAACTCCAACCAAAGCTTTGGAATTCAAACCACTGCCTGTAACTAGTATAAAGGGGAGAGTTCTACTCTAAAAAGCAAGAGACTTTTCTGGGAAAGCATCCTTTGTGAAGTTATGAGAGAAAATAAAAACGTGGACAGCAGAGGGCGCTGTGAAGCATTTTTAAGCGATAAAAGCTGGAAATGTGTGTAAAACTCCAACCAAAGCTTTGGGATTCAAACCACTGCCTGTAACTAGTATAAAGGGGAGAGTTCTACTATAAAAAGCAAGAGAATTCACTGGGAAAGCATCCTTTGTGAAGTTATGAGTGAAAATAAAAAAAAAGTACAGCAGGCACTGGGAAGCATTTTTAAGCGATAATAACTGCAAATGTGTGTAAAACTCCATCCAAAGCTTTGGGATTCAAACCACTGCCTGTAACTAGTATAAAGGGGAGAGTTCTACTCTAAAATGCAAGATAATTTACTGCGAAAGCATCCTTTGTGAAGTTATGAGTCAAAATAAAAAAAGTGTACAGCAGGCGCTGGGAAGCATTTTTGAAGCAATAAAAACTGCAAATGTGTGTAAAACTCCCACCAAAGCTTTGGGAATCAAATAACTGCCTGTAACTAGTATAAAGGGGAGAGTTTTACTCTAAAATGCAAGAGACTTTACTGGGAAAGCATCCTTTGTGAAGTTATGAGTCAAAACAAAAAAAGTGTACAGCAGGCGCTGGGAAGCATTTTTGAAGCGATAAAAACTCCTAATGTGTGTAAAATTCCCACCAAAGCTTTGGGATTCAAACCACTGCCTGTAACTCGTATAAAAGGGAGAGTTCAACTCAAAAAAGCAAGAGAATATACTGGGAAAGCATCCTTCGTGAAGTTATGAGTTACAATAAAAAAAAGTGTCCAGCAGAGGGAGCTGGGAAGCATTTTAAAGCAATGAAAACTGCAAATGTGTGTAAAACTCCAACCAAAGCTTTGGGAATCAAACCACTGCCTGTAACTCGTATAAAGGGGAGCGTTTTTCTCTAAAAAGCAAGAGAATTTACTGGGAAAGCATCCTTTGTGAAGTTATGAGTGAAAATAAAAAAGGTGGACAGCAGGCGCTGGGAAGCATTTTTAAGCAATAAAAGCTGCAAATGTGTGTAAAACTCCAACAAAAGCTTTGGGATTCAAACCACTGCCTGTATCTTGTATAAAGGGGAGAGTTTTACTCTAAAAAGAAGGAGAATTTACTGGGAAAGCATCCTTTGTGAAGTTATGAGTGAAAACAAAAAAAGTGTACAGCAGGCACTGGGAAGAATTTTAAAGCGAATAAAACAGCAAATGTGTGTAAAACTCCAACCAAAGGTTTGGGATTCAAACCACTGCCTGTAACTAGTATAAAGGGGAGAGTTTTACTCTAAAATGTAAGAGAATTTACTTGGAAAGCATCCTTTGTGAAGTTATGAGTTCCAATTAAAAAAGTGTGCAGCAGAGGGAGCTGGGAAGCATTTTTAAGCGACAAAAACTGCAAATGTGTGTAAAACTCCAACCAAAGCTTTGGGATTCAAACCACTGCCTGTAACTAAGATAAAGGGGAGAGTTCTACTCTAAAAAGCAAGAGACTTTATTGGAAAAGCATCCTTTGTGAAGTTATGAGTTACAATAAAAAAGTGTACAGCAGAGGGAGCTGGGAAGCATTTTTAAGCAATAAAAACAGCAAATGTGTGGAAAACTCCAACCAAACCTTTGGGATTCAAACCACTGCCTGTAATTGGTATAAAGCGGAGAGTTCTCCTCTAAAAAGCAAGAGACTTTACTGGGTAAGCATCCTTTGTGAAATTATGAGTGAAAATAAAAAAGTGAAGAGCAGGCACTGGAAAGAATTTTTAAGCAATAATAA
Organism: Phycodurus eques; assembly: GCF_024500275.1. Lineage (NCBI taxonomy): Eukaryota > Metazoa > Chordata > Actinopteri > Syngnathiformes > Syngnathidae > Phycodurus > Phycodurus eques. The sequence goes on along the minus strand of NW_026904218.1, from coordinate 60,878 downwards.
AAGCAAATGTGTGTAAAACTCCAACCAAAGCTTTGGGAATCAAATATCTGCCTGTAACTAGAATAAAGGGGAGAGTTTTACTTTAAAATGAGTCAAAACCAAAGCTTTGGGATTCAAACCACTGCCTGTAACTGGTATAAAGCAGAAAGTTCTCCTCCAAAAAGCAAGAGGCTTTACTGGGAAAGCATCCTTTGTGAAATTATGAGTCAAAACAAAGAAGGTGTACAGGAGGCGCTGGGAAGAATTTTTAAGCAATAATAAAAGCAAATGTGTGTAAAACTCCAACCAAAGCTTTGGGAATCAAATATCTGCCTGTAACTAGTATAAAGGGGAGAGTTTTACTTTAAAATGAGTCAAAACCAAAGCTTTGGGATTCAAACCACTGCCTGTAACTCGTATAAAGGGGAGAGTTTTTCTCTAAAAAGCAAGAGAATTTACTGGGAAAGCATCCTTTGTGAAGTTATGAGTGAAAACAACAAAAGTGTACAGCAGGCACTGGGAAGAATTTTAAAGCGAATAAAACAGCAAATGTGTGTAAAACTCCAACCAAAGCTTTGGAATTCAAACCACTGCCTGTAACTAGTATTAAGGGGAGAGTTTTACTCTAAAAAGAAGGAGAATTTCCTGGAAAAGCATCCTTTGTGAAGTTATGAGTTCCAATAAAAAAAGTGTTCAGCAGAGGGAGCTGGGAAGCATTTTTAAGCGACAAAAACTGCAAATGTGTGTAAAACTCCAACCAAAGCTTTGGGATTCAAACCACTGCCTGTAACTTGTATAACAGGGAGAGTTATACTCTAAAAAACAAGAGACTTTACTGGGAAAGCATCCTTTGTTAAGTTATGAGTGAAAATAAAAAAAGTGGACAGCAGGCGCTGGGAAGCATTTTTAAGCGATAAAAGCTGCAAATGTGTGTAAAACTCCAACAAAAGCTTTGGGATTCAAACCACTGCCTGTAACTAGTATAAAGGGGAGAGTTTTACTCTAAAAAGAAGGAGAATTTACTGGGAAAGCATCCTTTGTGAAGTTATGAGTTCCAATAAAAAAAGTGTGCAGCAGAGGGAGCTGGGAAGCATTTTTAAGCGACAAAAACTGCAAATGTGTGTAAAACTCCAACCAAAGCTTTGGGATTCAAACCACTGCCTGTAACTAAGATAAAGGGGAGAGTTCTACTCTAAAAAGCAAGAGAATTTACTGGGAAAGCATCCTTTGTGAAGTTATGAGTCAAAATAAAAAAAGTGTACAGCAGGTGGTGGGAAGCATTTTTAAGCGATAATAACTGCAAATGTGTGTAAAACTCCAACCAAAGCTTTGGGAATCAAATAACTGCCTGTAACTAGTATAAAGGGGAGAGTTTTACTCTAAAATGCAAGAGACTTTACTGGGAAAGCATCCTTTGTGAAGTTATGAGTCAAAATAAAAATGTGCACAGCATGCGCTGGGAAGCATTTTTAAGCAATAAAAACAGCAAATGTTTGTAAAACTCCAACCAAAGCTTTGGGATTCAAACCACTGCTTGTAACTAGTACAAAGGGGAGAGTTATACTCTAAAAAACAATAGACTTTACTGGGAAAGCATCCTTTGTGAAGTTATGAGTGAAAACAAAAAAAGTGTACAGCAGGCACTGGGAAGAATTTTAAAGCGAATAAAACAGCAAATGTGTGTAAAACTCCAACCAAAGCTTTGGGATTCAAACCACTGCCTGTAACTAGTATAAAGGGGAGAGTTTTACTCTAAAATGTAAGAGAATTTACTTGGAAAGCATCCTTTGCGAAGTTTTGAGTCAAAATCAAAAAAGTGTACAGCAGGCGCTGGGAAGTATTTTTAAGCAATAAAAACAGCAAATGTGTGGAAAACTCCAACCAAAGCTTTGGGATACAAACCACTTCCTGTAACTAGTATAAAGGGGAGAATTTTACTTTCAAATGCAAGAGAATTTACATGGAAAGCATCCTTTGTGAAGATATGAGTCAAAATAAAAAATGTGGACAGCAGGCGCTTTGAAGCATTTTTAAGCAATAAAAACAGCAAATGTGTGTAAAACTCCAACCAAAGCTTTGGGATTCAAACCACTGCCTGTAACTTGTATAAAGGGTTGAGTTCTACTCTAAAAAGCAAGAGACTTTATTGGAAAAGCATCCTTTGTGAAGTTATGAGTTACAATAAAAAAGTGTACAGCAGAGGGAGCTGGGAAGCATTTTTAAGCAATAAAAACAGCAAATGTGTGGAAAACTCCAACCAAACCTTTGGGATTCAAACCACTGCCTGTAATTAGTATAAAGCGGAGAGTTCTCCTCTAAAAAGCAAGAGACTTTACTGGGTAAGCATCCTTTGTGAAATTATGAGTGAAAATAAAAAAGTGAAGAGCAGGCACTGGAAAGAATTTTTAAGCAATAATAAAAGCAAATGTGTGTAAAACTCCAACCAAAGCTTTGGGAATCAAATATCTGCCTGTAACTAGTATAAAGGGGAGAGTTTTACTTTAAAATGAGTCAAAACCAAAGCTTTGGGATTCAAACCACTGCCTGTAACTGGTATAAAGCAGAAAGTTCTCCTCTAAAAAGCAAGAGGCTTTACTGGGAAAGCATCCTTTGTGAAATTATGAGTCAAAACAAAGAAGGTGTACAGGAGGCGCTGGGAAGAATTTTTAAGCAATAATAAAAGCAAATGTGTGTAAAACTCCAACCAAAGCTTTGGGAATCAAATATCTGCCTGTAACTAGTATAAAGGGGAGAGTTTTACTTTAAAATGAGTCAAAACCAAAGCTTTGGGATTCAAACCACTGCCTGTAACTCGTATAAAGGGGAGAGTTTTTCTCTAAAAAGCAAGAGAATTTACAGGGAAAGCATCCTTTGTGAAGTTATGAGTGAAAACAACAAAAGTGTACAGCAGGCACTGGGAAGAATTTTAAAGCGAATAAAACAGCAAATGTGTGTAAAACTCCAACCAGAGCTTTGGAATTCAAACCACTGCCTGTAACTAGTATTAAGGGGAGAGTTTTACTCTAAAAAGAAGGAGAATTTCCTGGAAAAGCATCCTTTGTGAAGTTATGAGTTCCAATAAAAAAAGTGTTCAGCAGAGGGAGCTGGGAAGCATTTTTAAGCGACAAAAACTGCAAATGTGTGTAAAACTCCAACCAAAGCTTTGGGATTCAAACCACTGCCTGTAACTTGTATAACAGGGAGAGTTATACTCTAAAAAACAAGAGACTTTACTGGGAAAGCATCCTTTGTTAAGTTATGAGTGAAAATAAAAAAAGTGGACAGCAGGCGCTGGGAAGCATTTTTAAGCGATAAAAGCTGCAAATGTGTGTAAAACTCCAACAAAAGCTTTGGGATTCAAACCACTGCCTGTAACTAGTATAAAGGGGAGAGTTTTACTCTAAAAAGAAGGAGAATTTACTGGGAAAGCATCCTTTGTGAAGTTATGAGTTCCAATAAAAAAAGTGTGCAGCAGAGGGAGCTGGGAAGCATTTTTAAGCGACAAAAACTGCAAATGTGTGTAAAACTCCAACCAAAGCTTTGGGATTCAAACCACTGCCTGTAACTAAGATAAAGGGGAGAGTTCTACTCTAAAAAGCAAGAGAATTTACTGGGAAAGCATCCTTTGTGAAGTTATGAGTCAAAATAAAAAAAGTGTACAGCAGGTGGTGGGAAGCATTTTTAAGCGATAATAACTGCAAATGTGTGTAAAACTCCAACCAAAGCTTTGGGAATCAAATTACTGCCTGTAACTAGTATAAAGGGGAGAGTTTTACTCTAAAATGCAAGAGACTTTACTGGGAAAGCATCCTTTGTGAAGTTATGAGTCAAAATAAAAATGTGCACAGCAGGCGCTGGGAAGCATTTTTAAGCAATAAAAACAGCAAATGTTTGTAAAACTCCAACCAAAGCTTTGGGATTCAAACCACTGCTTGTAACTAGTACAAAGGGGCGAGTTATACTCTAAAAAACAATAGACTTTACTGGGAAAGCATCCTTTGTGAAGTTATGAGTGAAAAAAAAAAAGTGTACAGCAGGCGCTGGGAAGCATTTTTAAGCAATAAAACCTGCAAATGTGTGTAAAACTCCAACCAAAGCTTTGTGATTCAAACCACTGCCTGTAACTCGTATAAAGGGGAGAGTTTGACTCTAAAAAGCAAGAGACTTTACTGGAAAAGCATCCTTTGTGAAGTTATGAGTTACAATAAAAAAAAGTGTACAGCAGAGGGAGCTGGGAAGCATTTTTAAGCAATAAAAACTGCTAATGTGTGTAAAACTCCAACCAAAGCTTTGGGATTCAAACCACTGCCTGTAACTAGTATAAAGGGGAGAGTTCTACTATAAAAAGCAAGAGAATTCACTGGGAAAGCATCCTTTGTGAAGTTATGAGTGAAAATAAAAAAAGTGTACAGCAGGCGCTGGGAAGCATTTTTAAGCGATAATAAATGCAAATGTGTGTAAAACTCCATCCAAAGCTTTGGGATTCAAACCACTGCCTGTAACTAGTATAAAGGGGAGAGTTCTACTCTAAAATGCAAGATAATTTACTGCGAAAGCATCCTTTGTGAAGTTATGAGTCAAAATAAAAAAAGTGTACAGCAGGCGCTGGGAAGCATTTTTGAAGCGATAAAAACTGCTAATGTTTGTAAAATTCCCACCAAAGCTTTGGGTTTCAAACCACTGCCTGTAACTCGTATAAAAGGGAGAGTTCAACTCAAAAAAGCAAGAGAATATACTGGGAAAGCATCCTTTGTGAAGTTATGAGTTACAATAAAAAAAAGTGTCCAGCAGAGGGAGCTGGGAAGCATTTTAAAGCAATGAAAACTGCAAATGTGTGTAAAACTCCAACCAAAGCTTTGGGATTCAAACCACTGCCTGTAACTCGTATAAAGGGGAGAGTTTTTCTCTAAAAAGCAAGAGAATTTACTGGGAAAGCATCCTTTGTGAAGTTATGAGTGAAAATAAAAAAGGTGGACAGCAGGCGCTGGGAAGCATTTTTAAGCAATAAAAGCTGCAAATGTGTGTAAAACTCCAACAAAAGCTTTGGGATTCAAACCACTGCCTGTATCTTGTATAAAGGGGAGAGTTTTACTCTAAAAAGAAGGAGAATTTACTGGGAAAGCATCCTTTGTGAAGTTATGAGTGAAAACAAAAAAAGTGTACAGCAGGCGCTGGGAAGCATTTTTGAAGCGATAAAAACTGCTAATGTTTGTAAAATTCCCACCAAAGCTTTGGGATTCAAACCACTGCCTGTAACTCGTATAAAAGGGAGAGTTCTACTCAAAAAAGCAAGAGAATATACTGGGAAAGCATCCTTTGTGAAGTTATGAGTTACAATAAAAAAAAGTGTCCAGGAGAGGGAGCTGGGAAGCATTTTAAAGCAATGAAAACTGCAAATGTGTGTAAAACTCCAACCAAAGCTTTGGGATTCAAACCACTGCCTGTAACTCGTATAAAGGGGAGAGTTTTTCTCTAAAAAGCAAGAGAATTTACTGGGAAAGCATCCTTTGTGAAGTTATGAGTGAAAATAAAAAAAGTGGACAGCAGGCGCTGGGAAGCATTTTTAAGCGATAAAAGCTGCAAATGTGTGTAAAACTCCAACAAAAGCTTTGGAATTCAAACCACTGCCTGTAACTAGTATAAAGGGGAGAGTTTTACTTTAAAAAGAAGGAGAATTTACTGGGAAAGCATCCTTTGTGAAGTTATGAGTGAAAACAAAAAAAGTGTACAGCAGGCACTGGGAAGAATTTTAAAGCGAATAAAACAGCAAATGTGTGTAAAACTCCAACCAAAGCTTAGTAATTCAAACCACTGCCTGTAACTAGTATAAAGGGGAGAGTTTTACTCTAAAAAGAAGGAGAATTTACTGGGAAAGCATCCTTTGTGAAGTTATGAGTTCCAATTAAAAAAGTGTGCAGCAGAGGGAGCTGGGAAGCATTTTTAAGCGACAAAAACTGCAAATGTGTGTAAAACTCCAACCAAAGCTTTGGGATTCAAACCACTGCCTGTAACTAAGATAAAGGGGAGAGTTTTACTCTAAAATGCAAGAGACTTTACTGGGAAAGCATCCTTTGTGAAGTTATGAGTGAAAATAAAAAAAGTGGACAGCAGGCGCTGGGAAGCATTTTTATGCGATAAAAGCTGCAAATGTGTGTAAAACTCCAACAAAAGCTTTGGGATTCAAACCACTGCCTGTAACTAGTATAAAGGGGATAGTTTTACTCTAAAAAGAAGGAGAATTTACTGGGAAAGCATCCTTTGTGAAGTTATGAGTCAAAATAAAAAAAGTGTACAGCAGGCGGTGGGAAGCATTTTTAAGCGATAATAACTGCAAATGTGTGTAAAACTCCAACCAAAGCTTTGGGATTCAAACCACTGCCTGTAACTAAGATAAAGGGGAGAGTTTTACTCTAAAATGCAAGAGACTTTACTGGGAAAGCATCCTTTGTGAAGTTATGAGTGAAAATAAAAAAAGTGGACAGCAGGCGCTGGGAAGCATTTTTATGCGATAAAAGCTGCAAATGTGTGTAAAACTCCAACAAAAGCTTTGGGATTCAAACCACTGCCTGTAACTAGTATAAAGGGGATAGTTTTACTCTAAAAAGAAGGAGAATTTACTGGGAAAGCATCCTTTGTGAAGTTATGAGTGAAAACAAAAAAAGTGTACAGCAGGCACTGGTTAGAATTTTAAAGCGAATAAAACAGCAAATGTGTGTAAAACTCCAACCAAAGCTTAGGAATTCAAACCACTGCCTGTAACTAGTATAAAGGGGAGAGTTTTACTCTAAAAAGAAGGAGAATTTACTGGGAAAGCATCCTTTGTGAAGTTATGAGTTCCAATAAAAAAAGTGTGCAGCAGAGGGAGCTGGGAAGCATTTTTAAGCGACAAAAACTGCAAATGTGTGTAAAACTCCAACCAAAGCTTTGGGATTCAAACCATTGCCTGTAACTAAGATAATGGGGAGAGTTCTACTCTAAAAAGCAAGAGAATTTACTGGGAAAGCATCCTTTGTGAAGTTATGAGTCAAAATAAAAAAAGTGTACAGCAGGCGCTGGGAAGCATTTTTAAGCGATAATAACTGCAAATGTGTGTAAAACTCCAACCAAAGCTTTGGGATTCAAACCACTGCTTGTAACTAGTATAAAGGGGAGAGTTCTACTCGAAAAAGCAAGAGACTTTACTGGGAAAGCATCCTTTGTGAAGTTATGAGTCAAAATAAAAATATGTACAGCAGGCGCTGGGAAGCATTTTTAAGCAATAAAAACAGCAAATGTTTGTAAAACTCCAACCAAAGCTTTGGGATTCAAACCACTGCCTGTAACTGGTATAAAGCAGAAAGTTCTCCTCTAAAAAGCAAGAGGCTTTACTGGGAAAGCATCCTTTGTGAAATTATGAGTGAAAATAAAAAAGTGTAGAGCAAGTGCTGGGAAGCATTTTTAAGCGATAAAAACAGCAAATGTGTGTAAAACTCCAACCAAGGCTTTGGGATTCAAACCACTGCCTGTAACTAGTATAAAGGGGAGACTTCTACTCTCAAAAGCAAGAGACTTTACTGGGAAAGCATCCTTTGTGAAGTTATGAGTCAAAATAAAAATGTGTACAGCAGGCGCTGGGAAGCATTTTTAAGTAATAAAAACAGCAAATGTGTGTAAAACTCCAACCAAAGCTTTGGGATTCAAACCACTGCTTGTCACTAGTATAAAGGGGAGAGTTCTACTCAAAAAAGCAAGAGACTTTACTGGGAAAGCATCCTTTGTGAAGTTATGAGTCAAAATAAAAATGTGTACAGCAGGCGCTGGGAAGCATTTTTAAGCAATAAAAACTGCAAATGTTTGTAAAACTCCAACCAAAGCTTTGGGATTCAAACCACTGCCTGTAACTTGTATAACAGGGAGAGTTATACTCTAAAAAACAAGAGACTTTACTGGGAAATCATCCTTTGTGAAGTTATGAGTGAAAAATAAAAGTGTACAGTAGGCGCTGGGAAGCATTTTTAAGCGATAAAACCTGCAAATGTGTGTAAAACTCCAACCAAAGCTTTGGGATTCAAACCACTGCCTGTAACTCGTATAAAGGGGAGAGTTTGACTCTAAAAAGCAAGAGACTTTACTGGAAAAGCATCCTTTGTGAAGTTATGAGTGACAATAAAAAAAGTGTACAGCAGAGGGAGCTGGGAAGCATTTTTAAGCAATAAAAACTGCAAATGTGTGTAAAACTCCAACCAAAGCTTTGGGATTCAAACCACTGCCTGTAACTAGTATAAAGGGGAGAGTTCTACTTTAAAAAGCAAGAGAATTCACTGGGAAAGCATCCTTTGTGAAGTTATGAGACAAAATAAAAAAAGTGTACAGCAGGCACTGGGAACCATTTTTAAGCGATAATAATTGCAAATGTGTGTAAAACTCCATCCAAAGCTCTGGGATTCAAACCACTGCCTGTAACTAGTATAAAGGGGAGAGTTCTACTCTAAAAAGCCTGATAATTTACTGCAAAAGCATCCTTTGTGAAGTTATGAGTCAAAATAAAAAAAGTGAACAGCAGTCGCTGGGAAGCATTTTTAAACGATAAAAACTGCAAATGTGTGTAAAACTCCAACCAAAGCTTTGGGATTCAAACCACTGCTTGTCACTAGTGTAAAGGGGAGAGTTCTACTCTAAAAAGCAAAAGAATTTACTGGGAAAGCATCCTTTGTGAAGTTATGAGTCAAAATAAAAAATGTGTACAGCAGGCGCTGGAAAGCATTTTTATGCCATAATAACTGCAAATGTGTGCAAAACTCCAAACAAAGCTTTGGGATTCAAACCACTGCCTGTAACTAGTATAAAGGGGAGAGTTTTACTCTAAAATTTAAGAGACCTTGCTGGGAAAGCATCCTTTGTGAAGTTATGAGTGAAAACAAAAAAAGTGTACAGCAGGCACTGGTTAGAATTTTAAAGCGAATAAAACAGCAAATGTGTGTAAAACTCCAACCAAAGCTTAGGAATTCAAACCACTGCCTGTAACTAGTATAAAGGGGAGAGTTTTACTCTAAAAAGAAGGAGAATTTACTGGGAAAGCATCCTTTGTGAAGTTATGAGTTCCAATAAAAAAAGTGTGCAGCAGAGGGAGCTGGGAAGCATTTTTAAGCGACAAAAACTGCAAATGTGTGTAAAACTCCAACCAAAGCTTTGGGATTCAAACCATTGCCTGTAACTAAGATAATGGGGAGAGTTCTACTCTAAAAAGCAAGAGAATTTACTGGGAAAGCATCCTTTGTGAAGTTATGAGTCAAAATAAAAAAAGTGTACAGCAGGCGCTGGGAAGCATTTTTAAGCGATAATAACTGCAAATGTGTGTAAAACTCCAACCAAAGCTTTGGGATTCAAACCACTGCTTGTAACTAGTATAAAGGGGAGAGTTCTACTCGAAAAAGCAAGAGACTTTACTGGGAAAGCATCCTTTGTGAAGTTATGAGTCAAAATAAAAATATGTACAGCAGGCGCTGGGAAGCATTTTTAAGCAATAAAAACAGCAAATGTTTGTAAAACTCCAACCAAAGCTTTGGGATTCAAACCACTGCCTGTAACTGGTATAAAGCAGAAAGTTCTCCTCTAAAAAGCAAGAGGCTTTACTGGGAAAGCATCCTTTGTGAAATTATGAGTGAAAATAAAAAAGTGTAGAGCAAGTGCTGGGAAGCATTTTTAAGCGATAAAAACAGCAAATGTGTGTAAAACTCCAACCAAGGCTTTGGGATTCAAACCACTGCCTGTAACTAGTATAAAGGGGAGACTTCTACTCTCAAAAGCAAGAGACTTTACTGGGAAAGCATCCTTTGTGAAGTTATGAGTCAAAATAAAAATGTGTACAGCAGGCGCTGGGAAGCATTTTTAAGTAATAAAAACAGCAAATGTGTGTAAAACTCCAACCAAAGCTTTGGGATTCAAACCACTGCTTGTCACTAGTATAAAGGGGAGAGTTCTACTCAAAAAAGCAAGAGACTTTACTGGGAAAGCATCCTTTGTGAAGTTATGAGTCAAAATAAAAATGTGTACAGCAGGCGCTGGGAAGCATTTTTAAGCAATAAAAACTGCAAATGTTTGTAAAACTCCAACCAAAGCTTTGGGATTCAAACCACTGCCTGTAACTTGTATAACAGGGAGAGTTATACTCTAAAAAACAAGAGACTTTACTGGGAAATCATCCTTTGTGAAGTTATGAGTGAAAAATAAAAGTGTACAGTAGGCGCTGGGAAGCATTTTTAAGCGATAAAACCTGCAAATGTGTGTAAAACTCCAACCAAAGCTTTGGGATTCAAACCACTGCCTGTAACTCGTATAAAGGGGAGAGTTTGACTCTAAAAAGCAAGAGACTTTACTGGAAAAGCATCCTTTGTGAAGTTATGAGTGACAATAAAAAAAGTGTACAGCAGAGGGAGCTGGGAAGCATTTTTAAGCAATAAAAACTGCAAATGTGTGTAAAACTCCAACCAAAGCTTTGGGATTCAAACCACTGCCTGTAACTAGTATAAAGGGGAGAGTTCTACTTTAAAAAGCAAGAGAATTCACTGGGAAAGCATCCTTTGTGAAGTTATGAGACAAAATAAAAAAAGTGTACAGCAGGCACTGGGAACCATTTTTAAGCGATAATAATTGCAAATGTGTGTAAAACTCCATCCAAAGCTCTGGGATTCAAACCACTGCCTGTAACTAGTATAAAGGGGAGAGTTCTACTCTAAAAAGCCTGATAATTTACTGCAAAAGCATCCTTTGTGAAGTTATGAGTCAAAATAAAAAAAGTGAACAGCAGTCGCTGGGAAGCATTTTTAAACGATAAAAACTGCAAATGTGTGTAAAACTCCAACCAAAGCTTTGGGATTCAAACCACTGCTTGTCACTAGTGTAAAGGGGAGAGTTCTACTCTAAAAAGCAAAAGAATTTACTGGGAAAGCATCCTTTGTGAAGTTATGAGTCAAAATAAAAAATGTGTACAGCAGGCGCTGGAAAGCATTTTTATGCCATAATAACTGCAAATGTGTGCAAAACTCCAAACAAAGCTTTGGGATTCAAACCACTGCCTGTAACTAGTATAAAGGGGAGAGTTTTACTCTAAAATTTAAGAGACCTTGCTGGGAAAGCATCCTTTGTTAAGTTATGAGTCAAAACAAAAAAAGTGTACAGCAGGCGCTGGGAAGCATTTTTAAGCGATAAAAACTGCTAATGTGTGTAAAATTCCAACCAAAGCTTTGGGATTCAAACCACTGCCTGTAACTCGTATAAAGGAGAGAGTTTTTCTCTAAAAAGCAACAGAATATACTGGGAAAGCATCCTTTGTGAAGTTATGAGTTACAATAAAAAAAAAGTGTCCAGCAGAGGGAGCTGGGAAGCATTTTAAAGCAATGAAAACTGCAAATGTGTGTAAAACTCCAACCAAAGCTTTGGGATTCAAATCACTGCCTGTAACTACTATAAAGGGGAGAGTTCAACTCTAAAAAGCAAGAGACTTTACTGGGAAAGCATCCTTTGTGAAGTTAGGAGTTACAGTAAAAAAAAGTGTCCAGCAGAGGGAGCTGGGAAGCATTTTTAAGCAATAAAAACAGCAAATGTGTGTAAAACTCCAACCAAAGATTTGGGATTCAAACCACTGCCTGTAACTAGTATAAAGGGGAGAGTTTTACTCTAAAATGGAAGATAATTTGCTTGGAAAGCATCCTTTGTGAAGTTATGAGTGAAAATAAAAAAAGTGTACAGCAGGCGCTGGGAAGCATTTTTAAGCAATAAAAACAGCAAATGTGTGTAAAACTCAAACCAAAGCTTTGGTATTCAAATCACTGCCTGTAACTACTATAAAGGGGAGAGTTCAACTCTAAAAAGCAAGAGACTTTACTGGGAAAGCATCCTTTGTGAAGTTATGAGTGAAAATAAAAAATGTGTACAGCAGGCGCTGGGAAGCATTTTTAAGCGATAAAAACAGCAAATGTGTGTAAAAGTCCAACCAAAGCTTTGGGATTCAAACCACTCCCTGTAACTCGTATAAAGGGGAGAGTTCAACTCTAAAAAGCAAGAGACTTTACTGGGAAAGCATCCTTTGTGAAGTTATGAGTGAAAATAAAAAATGTGTACAGCAGGCGCTGGGAAGCATTTTTAAGCGATAAAAACAGCAAATGTGTGTAAAACTCCAGCCAAAGCTTTGGGATTCAAACCACTGCCTCTAACTAGTATAAAGGGGAGAGTTTTACTCTAAAATGGAAGAGAATTTGCTTGGAAAGCATCCTTTGTGAAGTTATGAGTGAAAATAAAAAATGTGTACAGCAGGCGCTGGGAAGCATTTTTAAGCGATAAAAACAGCAAATGTGTGTAAAACTCCAACCAAAGCTTTGGGATTCAAACCCCTGCCTGTAACTAGTATAAAGGGGAGAGGTTTCCTCTGAAATGCAAGAGAATTTACTTGGAAAGCATCCTTTGTGAAGTTATGAGTGAAAATAAAAAATGTGTACAGCAGGCGCTGGGAAGCATTTTTAAGCAATGAAAACAGCAAATGTGTGTAAAACTCCAACCAAAGCTTTGGGATTCAAACCACTGCCTGTAACTCGTATAAAGGGGAGAGTTTTACTCTGAAATGCAAGAGACTTTACTGGGAAAGCATCCTTTGTGAAGTTATGAGTTACAGTAAAAAAAAGTGTCCAGCAGAGGGAGCTGGGAAGCATTTTTAAGCAATAAAAACAGCAAATGTGTGTAAAACTCTCACCAAAGCTTTGGGATTCAAACCACTGCCTGTAACTAGTATGAAGGGGAGAGTTTTACTCTGAAATGCAAGAGAATTTACTTCGAAAGCCTTCTTTGTGAAGTTATGAGTGACAATTAAAAATGTGTACAGCAGGTGCTGGTAAGCATTTTTAATCAATAAAAACAGCAGATATGTCTAAAACTCAAACCAAAGCTTTTGTATTCAAATCACTGCCTGTAACTACTATAAAGGGGAGAGTTCTACTCTAAAAAGCAAGAGACTTTACTGAGAAAGCATCCTTTGTGAAGTTGTGAGATGGCGCCTACCAGTGTGGTCGCCTCTGTAACGCGCTCTCTAGTATTGTCTTTGTTTTTGTGTTTTTCGTCCGTCTTTGGAGACCTTACACGACTCACTTACACAAGGGGAGACCTGCTAACCATCAAGGAGGCTACTCCGGACTTTCTGTCACCAACTTTCGAAAATCCGCTCAGTTTTTTCCCCGAGTTACTCACCGGAGTGGCGTCCGCGGTTTTCGGCGCATGGATGCGGAAGCGGCGCCACAGAGGAAAACGAGCCGGCATTCAGGTGAAACTCCGCAATAGAGGACACAGATTGGCGTTCCCGTCGATCCACCTCGCGAATGTACGCTCCCTACCCAACAAAATGGACGAGCTTCATCTTCTGTTAAAGACCAGTAAAGACTTCGGACGTTCCGCGGCCATGTGCTTCACGGAGACCTGGCTTTGCGACGCTGTACCCGATGGCGCCGTCATGCTTCCCGGCTTCAACATTCATCGAGCGGACCGCGACATGGAATCATCGGGGAAAATGAAGGGCGGCGGGATATGCCTCCATATAAACGTAAAATGGTGTACGGACGTCACGGTGCTCAGCAAACACTGCAACCCGCATTTGGAGTCGCTGTTTTTGAACTGTAAACCATTTTACTCGCCACGTGAGTTTGCATCGTTTATACTGGCTGGAGTCTATATTACACCGCAAGCTAACACGAACGCCGCATTGCTAACGCTCGCCGAACAAGTCAACGAAATTGAAAAAAAAACACCCTGACTCACCCCTCATTATTCTCGGGGACTTTAACAAAGCTAAACTCAACCACGAACTCCCTAAATACAAGCAGCACATCGACTGTCCTACCAGGGAAAATAATACTTTAGACCACTGCTACACTACGGTAAAAAACGCATACCGTGCTATACCTCGTGCAGCCCTGGGCTCGTCTGATCACTGCTTAATTCACTTAATACCGACGTACAAGCAAGAACTTAAATGTGCGAAGCCTACAGTGAAAACAGTCAAAAAGTGGACCAATGAAGCAAAGATGGAACTTCAAAGCTGTTTAGACTGCACAGACTGGAGTGTCTTTGAAAATTCAGCTGGCAGCCTGGATGAATATACGGACACTGTCACATCCTATATCAGTTTCTGTGAAGAGGTTTGTGTACCAACAAAATCATTTCGGACATTCAACAACAACAAGCCGTGGTTCACTGCTAAACTTAAGCAGCTTCGCCAAGCTAAGGAAGATGCATATCAGAGCGGGGACTGGGCCCTGTATAATCGAGCTAGAAACCAGCTTACTAAAGAAATTAACATTGCAAAGAGGATCTATGCAGCAAAGTTGGAAAAACAGTTTAGCACGAACGACTCAAAATCAGTCTGGCGTGCATTCCAATCGCTGAGTAATTACAAGCGACGATCCCCCCAAGCTGAGAACAATAGCACACTAGCCAACGACTTGAATACCTTCTATTGCAGATTTGAAAAGGACAGTTTCACTCCACACACCCACCCGGCCGCACCCGCGACCACAACCACACCTCTGACTTCTGCGTTAACCATCCATGAACAGGATGTGAGACGCATCTTCAAACAACAGAAGATTAACAAAGCAACAGGACCGGACCATGTGTCCCCATCCTGCCTCAAAGTCCGCGCGGACCAGCTCGCTCCAGTCTTCACTCAGATCTTTAACAGATCTTTGGAAATGTGCGAAGTTCCATCCTGCTTCAAACGCTCCACCATCATTCCAGTCCCCAAGAAACCTGCAATCTCTGGTCTGAATGACTACAGGCCTGTCGCTTTGACATCTGTGGTCATGAAGTCCTTTGAACGTCTCGTGCTGGACCACCTCAAGAGTGTCACAGGTCCCCTGCTGGACCCCCTGCAGTTTGCCTACCAAGCGAACAGGTCTGCGGATGATGCAGTCAACATGGGACTGCACTTCATCCTAGAACACCTCGACAGTGCAGGGACCTACGCGAGGATCCTGTTCGTGGATTTCAGCTCAGCGTTCAACACCATCATCCCTGAACTCCTTTCAACCAAGCTTCTCCAGCTCAGCGTCTCACCTGCCATCTGCCAGTGGATTTACAGCTTTCTGACGGGCAGGACACAGCAGGTCAGGCTGGGCGAGGCCACCTCATCCACACGCAGCATCAGCACTGGGGCGCCCCAAGGTTGTGTCCTCTCTCCGCTGCTCTTCTCTTTCTACACGAACGACTGCACTTCAGCGAACCCGACTGTCAAGCTCCTGAAGTTTGCAGATGACACCACTGTCATCGGCCTCATCAAGGACGGTGACGAGTCTGCATATCGACAGGAAGCGGAGCGGCTGGAGCTGTGGTGCGGCCGACACAACCTGGAGCTGAACACGCTCAAGATGGTAGAGATGATCGTGGACTTAAGGAGGCATCCTTCGCCACAGCTGCCCCTCACGTTGTCCAGCTGCCTTGTGTCAACCGTCGAGACCTTCAAGTTCTTGGGAATTACAATCTCTCAGGACCTGAAGTGGGCGAACAACATCAACTCCGTCCTCAAAAAGGCCCAGCAGAGGATGTACTTCCTGCGGCTTCTGAGAAAGCACGGCCTGCCACCGGAGCTGCTGAGACAGTTCTACACAGCGGTCATCGAATCGGTCCTGTGTTCTTCCATCACAGTCTGGTTTGGTGCTGCTACAAAAAAGGACAAACTCCGACTGCAACGGACAATCAAAACTGCTGAAAGGATTGTCGGTACCCCCCTACCCACCATTGAGGACTTGCACGCTGCCAGAACGAAGACAAGGGCGTGCAAAATCCTCTCGGACCGTCTGCACCCCGGTCACCAGCTCTTCCAGCTCCTTCCCTCAGGTTGGCGCTACCGATCAACGCAAACTAGAACTAGTAGACATTCCAACAGCTTCTTCCCTCTTGCGATCAACTTCTTAAACACCTAACCTATAATTCCATTACAACAAGCTGGCAATTTTTTGACTTGAGTTCATTGTCACATTTCTGTGGGGCCAATTATGTATTACTCGTGCACTCACTGTAGTTGTCTCGCCATGCTGCACTATTTGCATATACTGGCCACTCATGCCAGAGCAGCATCTGCTCCATTTGCACACTGATTGAAGAGTATCTGTAACATTTGCACAACCAACATTGTCCCAGATGATTGCACTACTCGTCACTTTAAACCGCATACACTCCTTGAAGTCTCAGCGCCCTTTGCACAATGGTCATTGCACCGGACTATTGCAATATTAGTCGTTCGAACTGCTCTAAATGCTAGAGGACTCTGCATCTTTTTGCACAATTGTTTTTTGTCAATGTCTTTATGTCCCCAAAGTGTTCTGTAAATTGACTGTCTGTTGTACTAGAGTGGCTCCAACTACCGGAGACAAATTCTTTGTGTGTTTTGGACATACTTGGCAAATAAAGATGATTCTGATTCTGATGAGTTACAATAAAAAAGTGTACAGCAGAGGGAGCTGGGAAGCATTTTTAAGCATAAAACAGCAAATGTGTGTAAAACTCCAACCAAAGCTTTGGGATTCAAACCACTGCCTGTAAATAGTATTAAGGGGAGAGTTTTACTCTAAATTGGAAGAGAATTTACTTGGAAAGCATCCTTTGTGAAGTTATGAGTGAAAATAAAAAAAGTGTACAGCAGGCTCTGGGAAGCATTTTTAAGCGATAAAAACTGCAAATGTGTGTAAAACTCCAACCAAAGCTTTGGGATTCAAACCCCTGCCTGTAACTAGTATAAAGGGGAGAGTTTTACTCGAAAAAGGAAGAGAATTGACTGGGAAATATCCTTTGTGAAGTTATGAGTTACAATAAAAAAAGTGTACAGCAGAGGGAGCTAGGAAGCATTTTTAAGCAATAAAAACAGCAAATGTGTGTAAAACTCCAACCAAAGCTTTGGGATTCAAACCACTTCCTGTAACGAGTATAAAGGGGAGAGTTTTACTCTGAAATGGAAGAGAATTTAGTTGGAAAGCATCCTTTGTGAAGTTATGAGTGAAAATAAAAAAAGTGTACAGCAGGCGCTGGGAAGCATTTTTAAGCAATAAAAACAGCAAATGTGTGTAAAACGCCAACCAAAGCTTTGGGATTCAAACCACTGCCTGTAAAGAGTATAAAGGGGAGAGTTATATGCTAAAAAGCAAGAGACTTTACTGGGAAAGCATCTTTCGAGTTATGAGTCAAAATAAAAAAATCCCCAAAAAACAAAAAATGCTTCCCAGCCCCTGCTGTACACTTATTTAAAATTTTGACTCATAACTTCACAAAGGATGCTTTCCAAGTAAATTCTCTTCCATTTTAGAGTAAAACTCTCCCCTTTATACTATTTACAGGCAGTGGTTTGAATCCCAAAGC
This sequence comes from Phycodurus eques, assembly GCF_024500275.1. Taxonomy (NCBI): domain Eukaryota; kingdom Metazoa; phylum Chordata; class Actinopteri; order Syngnathiformes; family Syngnathidae; genus Phycodurus; species Phycodurus eques. Next base: position 43,529 of record NW_026904218.1, on the reverse strand, counting down.
TTGAGTTGGAGTTTCCACACATTTGCTGTTTTTATTGCTGAAAAATGCTTCCCAGTGCCTGCTGTCCACATTTTTTATTTTGACTCATAACTTCACAAAGGATGCTTTCCAAGTAAATTCTCTTGCATTTTACAGTAAAACTCTCCCCTTTATACTAGTGACAGACAGTGGTTTGAATCCCAAAGCTTGAGTTGGAGTTTTCCACACATTTGGAGTTTTTAGTGCTTAAAAATGCTGCCCAGCTCCCTCTGATGTACACTTTTTTAATTGCAACTCATAACTTCACAAAGGATGGTTTCCCAGTGAATTATCTTGCTTTTTAGAGTAGAACTCTCCCCTTTATACAAGTTACAGGCAGTGGTTTGAATCCCAAAGCTTTGGTTGGAGTTTTACACACATTTGCAGTTTTCATCGCTTAAAAATGCTTCCCAGCGCCTGCTGTACACTTTTTTTATTTTGACTCATAACTTCACAAAGGATGCTTTCCCAGTAAATTCTCTTCCATTTTAGAGTAAAACTCTCCCCTTTATACTCATTACAGGCAGTGGTTTGAATCCCAAAGCTTTGGTTGGTGTTTTACACACATTTGCTGTTTTTATTGCTTAAAAATGCTTCCCAGCTCCCTCTGCTGTACACTTTTTTTATTTTCACTCATAACTTCACAAAGGATGCTTTCCAAGTAAATTCTCTTGCTATTTCAGAGTAGAAACTCTGCCCTTTATACTAGTTACAGGCAGTGGTTTTGAATCCCAAAGCTTTGGTTGGAGTTTTACACACATTTGCAGTTTTTATCGCTTAAAAATGCTTCTCAGCGCCTGCTGTACACTTTTTTTATTTTGACTCATAACTTCACAAAGGATGCTTTCCCAGTAAAATCTCTGGCTATTTAGAGTAGAACTCTGCCCTTTATAGTAGATAGAGGAAGTTTTTTGAATCCAAAAGCTTTGGTTGGAGTTTTACACACATTTGCAGTTTTTTATTGCTTAAAAACGCTTCCCAGCGCCTGCTGTACACGTTTTCTATTTTGACTTATAATAACTTCAAAAAGGATGCTTTCCCAGTAAAATCTCTGGATATTTAGAGTAGAACTCTGCCCTTTATACTAGTTACAGGCAGTTTTTTGAATCCAAAAGCTTTGGTTGGAGTTTTACACACATTTGCAGTTTTTTATTGCTTAAAAACGCTTCCCAGCGCCTGCTGTACACGTTTTCTATTTTGACTCATAACTTCAAAAAGGATGCTTTCCCAGTAAAATCTCTGGCTATTTAGAGTAGAACTCTGCCCTTTATACTAGTTACAGGCAGTTTTTTGAATCCAAAAGCTTTGGTTGGAGTTTTACACACATTTGCAGTTTTTTATTGCTTAAAAACGCTTCCCAGCGCCTGGCTGTACACGTTTTCTATTTTGACTCATAACTTCAAAAAGGATGCTTTCCCAGTAAAATCTCTGGCTATTTAGAGTAGAACTCTGCCCTTTATACTAGTTACAGGCAGTTTTTTTAATCCAAAAGCTTTGGTTGGAGTTTTACACACATTTGCAGTTTTTTATTGCTTAAAAACGCTTCCCAGCGCCTGGCTGTACACTTTTTTTATTTTGACTCATAACTTAAAAAAGGATGCTTTCCCAGTAAAATCTCTGGCTATTTAGACTAGAACTCTGCCCTTTATACTAGTTACAGGCAGTTTTTTAATCCAAAAGCTTTGGTTGGAGTTTTACACACATTTGCAGTTTTTTATTGCTTAAAAACGCTTCCCAGCGCCTGCTGTACACGTTTTCTATTTTGACTCATAACTTCAAAAAGGATGCTTTCCCAGTAAAATCTCTGGCTATTTAGAGTAGAACTCTGCCCTTTATACTAGTTACAGGCAGTTTTTTTAATCCAAAAGCTTTGGTTGGAGTTTTACACACATTTGCAGTTTTTTATTGCTTAAAAACGCTTCCCAGCGCCTGGCTGTACACTTTTTTTATTTTGACTCATAACTTCAAAAAGGATGCTTTCCCAGTAAAATCTCTGGCTATTTAGAGTAGAACTCTGCCCTTTATACTAGTTACAGGCAGTTTTTTTAATCCAAAAGCTTTGGTTGGAGTTTTACACACATTTGCAGTTTTTTATTGCTTAAAAACGCTTCCCAGCGCCTGGCTGTACACTTTTTTTATTTTGACTCATAACTTCAAAAAGGATGCTTTCCCAGTAAAATCTCTGGCTATTTAGAGTAGAACTCTGCCCTTTATACTAGTTACAGGCAGTTTTTTTAATCCAAAAGCTTTGGTTGGAGTTTTACACACATTTGCAGTTTTTTATTGCTTAAAAACGCTTCCCAGCGCCTGGCTGTACACTTTTTTTATTTTGACTCATAACTTCAAAAAGGATGCTTTCCCAGTAAAATCTCTGGCTATTTAGAGTAGAACTCTGCCCTTTATACTAGTTACAGGCAGTTTTTTTTAATCCAAAAGCTTTGGTTGGAGTTTTACACACATTTGCAGTTTTTTATTGCTTAAAAACGCTTCCCAGCGCCTGCTGTACACGTTTTCTATTTTGACTCATAACTTCAAAAAGGATGCTTTCCCAGTAAAATCTCTGGCTATTTAGAGTAGAACTCTGACCTTTATACTAGTTACAGGCAGTTTTTTGCATCCAAAAGCTTTGGTTGGAGTTTTACACACATTTGCAGTTTTTTATTGCTTAAAAACGCTTCCCAGCGCCTGCTTGTACACATTTTCTATTTTGACTCATAACTTCAAAAAGGATGCTTTCCCAGTAAAATCTCTGGCTATTTAGAGTAGAACTCTGCCCTTTATACTAGTTACAGGCGGTTTTTTGCATCCAAAAGCTTTGGTTGGAGTTTTACACACATTTGCAGTTTTTTATTGCTTTAAAAACGCTTCCCAGCGCCTGCTGTACACGTTTTCTATTTTGACTCATAACTTCAAAAAGGATGCTTTCCCAGTCAAATCTCTGGCTATTTAGAGTAGAACTCTGCCCTTTATACTAGTTACAGGCAGTTTTTTTAATCCAAAAGCTTTGGTTGGAGTTTTACACACATTTGCAGTTTTTTATTGCTTAAAAACGCTTCCCAGCGCCTGCTGTATACTTTTTTTTATTTTGACTCAGAACTTAAAAAAGGATGCTTTCCCAGTAAAATCTCTGGTTATTTAGACTAGAACTCTGCCCTTTATACTAGTTACAGGCAGTTTTTTGCATCCAAAAGCTTTGTTTGGAGGTTTAACCACATTTGCACTTTTTTATTGCTTAAAAACGCTTCCCAGCGCCTGCTGTACACGTTTTCTATTTTGACTCATAACTTCAAAAATGATGATTTCCCAGTAAAATCTCTGGCTATTTAGAGTAGAACTCTGCCCTTTATACTAGTTACAGGCAGTTTTTTTAATCCAAAAGCTTTGGTTGGAGTTTTACACACATTTGCAATTTTTTATTGCTTAAAAACGCTTCCCAGCGCCTGGCAGTACACTTTTTTTATTTTGACTCATAACTTCAAAAAGGATGCTTTCCCAGTAAAATCTCTGGCTATTTAGAGTAGAACTCTGCCCTTTATACTAGTTACAGGCAGTTTTTCTAATCCAAAAGCTTTGGTTGGAGTTTTACACACATTTGCAGTTTTTTATTGCTTAAAAACGCTTCCCAGCGCCTGCTGTACACGTTTTCTATTTTGACTCATAACTTCAAAAAGGATGCTTTCCCAGTAAAATCTCTGGCTATTTAGAGTAGAACTCTGCCCTTTATACTAGTTACAGGCAGTTTTTTAAATCCAAAAGCTTTGGTTGCAGTTTTACACACATTTGCAGTTTTGTATTGCTTAAAAACGCTTCCCAGCGCCTTGGCTGGACACTTTTTTTATTTTGACTCATAACTTCAAAAAGGATGCTTTCCCAGTAAAATCTCTGGCTATTTAGAATAGAACTCTGCCCTTTATACTAGTTACAGGCAGTTTTTTGCATCCAAAAGCTTTGGTTTGAATTTTACACACATTTGCAGTTTTTTATTGCTTAAAAACGCTTCCCAGCGCCTTGGCTGTACACTTTTCTTATTTTGACTCATAACTTCACAAAGGATGCTTTCCCAGTAAAATCTCTGTCTATTTAGAGTAGAACTCTGCCCTTTATACTAGTTACAGGCAGTTTTTCTAATCCAAAAGCATTGGTTGGAGTTTTACACACATTTGCAGTTTTTTATTGCTTAAAAACGCTTCCCAGCGCCTGCTTGTACACGTTTTCTATTTTGACTCATAACTTCAAAAAGGATGCTTTCCCAGTAAAATCTCTGGCTATTTAGAATAGAACTCTGCCCTTTATACGAGTTACAGGCAGTTTTTTGCATCCACAAGCTTTGGTTGGAGTTTTACACACATTTGCAGTTTTTTATTGCTTAAAAACGCTTCCCAGCGCCTGCTGTACACGTTTTCTATTTTGACTCATAACTTCAAAAAGGATGATTTCCCAGTAAAATCTCTGGCTATTTAGAGTAGAACTCTGCCCTTTATACTAGTTACAGGCGGTTTTTTGCATCCAAAAGCTTTGGTTGGAGTTTTACACACATTTGCAGTTTTTTATTGCTTAAAAACGCTTCCCAGCGCCTGCTGTACACGTTTTATATTTTGACTCATAACTTCAAAAAGGATGCTTTCCCAGTAAAATCTCTGGCTATTTAGAATAGAACTCTGCCCTTTATACTAGTTACAGGCAGTTTTTTGCATCCAAAAGCTTTGGTTGGAGTTTTACACACATTTGCAGTTTTTTATTGCTTAAAAACGCTTCCCAGCGCCTTGGCTGTACACTTTTCTTATTTTGACTCATAACTTCACAAAGGATGCTTTCCCAGTAAAATCTCTGGCTATTTAGAGTAGAACTCTGCCCTTTATACTAGTTACAGGCAGTTTTTTGCATCCAAAAGCTTTGGTTGGAGTTTTACACACATTTGCAGTTTTTTATTGCTTAAAAACGCTTCCCAGCGCCTGCTGTACACTTTTTTTTATTATGACTCATAACTTAAAAAAGGATGCTTTCCCAGTAAAATCTCTGGCTATTTCGACTAGAACTCTGCCCTTTATACTAGTTACAGGCAGTTTTTTAAATCCAAAAGCTTTGGTTGGAGTTTTACACACATTTGCAGTTTTTTATTGCTTAAAAACGCTTCCCAGCGCCTGCTGTACATGTTTTCTATTTTGACTCATAACTTCAAAAAGGATGCTTTCCCAGTAAAATCTCTGGCTATTTAGAGTAGAACTCTGCCCTTTATACTAGTTACAGGCGTTTTTTTGCATCCAAAAGCTTTGGTTGGAGTTTTACACACATTTGCAGTTTTTTATTGCTTAAAAACGCTTCCCAGCGCCTGCTGTACACATTTTTCTATTTTGACTCATAACTTCAAAAAGGATGCTTTCCCAGTAAAATCTCTGGCTATTTAGAGTAGAACTCTGCCCTTTACAAAAGTTACAGGCAGTTTTTTGCATCCAAAAGCTTTGGTTGGAGTTTTACACACATTTGCAGTTTTTTATTGCTTAAAAACGCTTCCCAGCGCCTGGCTGTACACTTTTTTTATTTTGACTCATAACTTCAAAAAGGATGCTTTCCCAGTAAAATCTCTGGCTATTTAGAGTAGAACTCTGCCCTTTATACTAGTTACAGGCAGTTTTTTTAATCCAAAAGCTTTGGTTGGAGTTTTACACACATTTGCAGTTTTTTATTGCTTAAAAACGCTTCCCAGCGCCTGCTGTACACTTTTCTTATTTTGACTCATAACTTCAAAAAGGATGCTTTCCCAGTAAAATCTCTGGCTATTTAGAGTAGAACTCTGCCCTTTATACTAGTTACAGGCAGTTTTTTGCATCCAAAAGCTTTGGTTGGAGTTTTACACACATTTGCAGTTTTTTATTGCTTAAAAACGCTTCCCAGCGCCTGCTGTACACTTTTTCTATTTGACTCATAACTTCAAAAAGGATGCTTTCCCAGTAAAATCTCTGGCTATTTAGAGTAGAACTCTGCCCTTTATACTAGTTACAGGCAGTTTTTTGCATCCAAAAGCTTTGGTTGGAGTTTTACACACATTTGCAGTTTTTTATTGCTTAAAAACGCTTCCCAGCGCCTGCTGTACACTGTTTTCTATTTTGACTCATAACTTCAAAAAGGATGCTTTCCCAGTAAAATCTCTGGCTATTTAGAGTAGAACTCTGCCCTTTATACTAGTTACAGGCAGTTTTTTTGCATCCAAAAGCTTTGGTTGGAGTTTTACACACATTTGCAGTTTTTTATTGCTTAAAAACGCTTCCCAGCGCCTGCTGTACACATTTTTCTATTTTGACTCATAACTTCAAAAAGGATGCTTTCCCAGTAAAATCTCTGGCTATTTAGAGTAGAACTCTGCCCTTTATACTAGTTACAGGCAGTTTTTTGCATCCAAAAGCTTTGGTTGGAGTTTTACACACATTTGCAGTTTTTTATTGCTTAAAAACGCTTCCCAGCGCCTGGCTGTACACTTTTTTTATTTTGACTCATAACTTCAAAAAGGATGCTTTCCCAGTAAAATCTCTGGCTATTTAGAGTAGAACTCTGCCCTTTATACTAGTTACAGGCAGTTTTTTTAATCCAAAAGCTTTGGTTGGAGTTTTACACACATTTGCAGTTTTTTATTGCTTAAAAACGCTTCCCAGCGCCTGGCTGTACACTTTTTTTATTTTGACTCATAACTTCAAAAAGGATGCTTTCCCAGTAAAATCTCTGGCTATTTAGAGTAGAACTCTGCCCTTTATACTAGTTACAGGCAGTTTTTTTAATCCAAAAGCTTTGGTTGGAGTTTTACACACATTTGCAGTTTTTTATTGCTTAAAAACGCTTCCCAGCGCCTGGCTGTACACTTTTTTTATTTTGACTCATAACTTCAAAAAGGATGCTTTCCCAGTAAAATCTCTGGCTATTTAGAGTAGAACTCTGCCCTTTATACTAGTTACAGGCAGTTTTTTTGCATCCAAAAGCTTTGGTTGGAGTTTTACACACATTTGCAGTTTTTTATTGCTTAAAAACGCTTCCCAGCGCCTGGCTGTACACTTTTTCTATTTTGACTCATAACTTCAAAAAGGATGCTTTCCCAGTAAAATCTCTGGCTATTTAGAGTAGAACTCTGCCCTTTATACTAGTTACAGGCAGTTTTTTTGCATCCAAAAGCTTTGGTTGGAGTTTTACACACATTTGCAGTTTTTTATTGCTTAAAAACGCTTCCCAGCGCCTGCTGTACACGTTTTCTATTTTGACTCATAACTTCAAAAAGGATGCTTTCCCAGTAAAATCTCTGGCTATTTAGAGTAGAACTCTGCCCTTTATACTAGTTACAGGCAGTTTTTTTGCATCCAAAAGCTTTGGTTGGAGTTTTACACACATTTGCAGTTTTTTATTGCTTAAAAACGCTTCCCAGCGCCTGCTGTACACTTTTTTTATTTTGACTCATAACTTCAAAAAGGATGCTTTCCCAGTAAAATCTCTGGCTATTTAGAGTAGAACTCTGCCCTTTATACTAGTTACAGGCAGTTTTTTGCAATCCAAAAGCTTTGGTTGGAGTTTTACACACATTTGCAGTTTTTTATTGCTTAAAAACGCTTCCCAGCGCCTGGCTGTACACTTTTTTATTTTGACTCATAACTTCAAAAAGGATGCTTTCCCAGTAAAATCTCTGGCTATTTAGAGTAGAACTCTGCCCTTTATACTAGTTACAGGCAGTTTTTTTCATCCAAAAGCTTTGGTTGGAGTTTTACACACATTTGCAGTTTTTTATTGCTTAAAAACGCTTCCCAGCGCCTGCTGTACACGTTTTCTATTTTGACTCATAACTTCAAAAAGGATGCTTTCCCAGTAAAATCTCTGGCTATTTAGAGTAGAACTCTGCCCTTTATACTAGTTACAGGCAGTTTTTTTAATCCAAAAGCTTTGGTTGGAGTTTTACACACATTTGCAGTTTTTTATTGCTTAAAAACGCTTCCCAGCGCCTGGCTGTACACTTTTTTTATTTTGACTCATAACTTCAAAAAGGATGCTTTCCCAGTAAAATCTCTGGCTATTTAGAGTAGAACTCTGCCCTTTATACTAGTTACAGGCAGTTTTTTTAATCCAAAAGCTTTGGTTGGAGTTTTACACACATTTGCAGTTTTTTATTGCTTAAAAACGCTTCCCAGCGCCTGCTGTACACTTTTTCTATTTTGACTCATAACTTCAAAAAGGATGCTTTCCCAGTAAAATCTCTGGCTATTTAGAGTAGAACTCTGCCCTTTATACTAGTTACAGGCAGTTTTTTTGCATCCAAAAGCTTTGGTTGGAGTTTTACACACATTTGCAGTTTTTTATTGCTTAAAAACGCTTCCCAGCGCCTGCTGTACACGTTTTCTATTTTGACTCATAACTTCAAAAAGGATGCTTTCCCAGTAAAATCTCTGGCTATTTAGAGTAGAACTCTGCCCTTTATACTAGTTACAGGCAGTTTTTTTAATCCAAAAGCTTTGGTTGGAGTTTTACACACATTTGCAGTTTTTTATTGCTTAAAAACGCTTCCCAGCGCCTGCTGTACACTTTTTTTATTTTGACTCATAACTTCAAAAAGGATGCTTTCCCAGTAAAATCTCTGGCTATTTAGAGTAGAACTCTGCCCTTTATACTAGTTACAGGCAGTTTTTTTAATCCAAAAGCTTTGGTTGGAGTTTTACACACATTTGCAGTTTTTTATTGCTTAAAAACGCTTCCCAGCGCCTGCTGTACACTTTTTTTATTTTGACTCATAACTTCAAAAAGGATGCTTTCCCAGTAAAATCTCTGGCTATTTAGAGTAGAACTCTGCCCTTTATACTAGTTACAGGCAGTTTTTTTCATCCAAAAGCTTTGGTTGGAGTTTTACACACATTTGCAGTTTTTTATTGCTTAAAAACGCTTCCCAGCGCCTGCTGTACACGTTTTCTATTTTGACTCATAACTTCAAAAAGGATGCTTTCCCAGTAAAATCTCTGGCTATTTAGAGTAGAACTCTGCCCTTTATACTAGTTACAGGCAGTTTTTTTCATCCAAAAGCTTTGGTTGGAGTTTTACACACATTTGCAGTTTTTTATTGCTTAAAAACGCTTCCCAGCGCCTGCTGTACACTTTTTTTATTTTGACTCATAACTTAAAAAAGGATGCTTTCCCAGTAAAATCTCTGGCTATTTAGAGTAGAACTCTGCCCTTTATACTAGTTACAGGCAGTTTTTTAATCCAAAAGCTTTGGTTGGAGTTTTACACACATTTGCAGTTTTTTATTGCTTAAAAACGCTTCCCAGCGCCTGGCTGTACACTTTTTTTATTTTGACTCATAACTTCAAAAAGGATGCTTTCCCAGTAAAATCTCTGGCTATTTAGAGTAGAACTCTGCCCTTTATACTAGTTACAGGCAGTTTTTTTCATCCAAAAGCTTTGGTTGGAGTTTTACACACATTTGCAGTTTTTTATTGCTTAAAAACGCTTCCCAGCGCCTGCTGTACACGTTTTCTATTTTGACTCATAACTTCAAAAATGATGCTTTCCCAGTAAAATCTCTGGCTATTTAGAGTAGAACTCTGCCCTTCTATACTAGTTACAGGCAGTTTTTTTGCATCCAAAAGCTTTGGTTGGAGTTTTACACACATTTGCAGTTTTTTATTGCTTAAAAACGCTTCCCAGCGCCTGCTGTACACGTTTTTCTATTTTGACTCATAACTTCAAAAAGGATGCTTTCCCAGTAAAATCTCTGGCTATTTAGAGTAGAACTCTGCCCTTTATACTAGTTACAGGCAGTTTTTTTGCATCCAAAAGCTTTGGTTGGAGTTTTACACACATTTGCAGTTTTTTATTGCTTAAAAACGCTTCCCAGCGCCTGCTGTACACGTTTTCTATTTTGACTCATAACTTCAAAAAGGATGCTTTCCCAGTAAAATCTCTGGCTATTTAGAGTAGAACTCTGCCCTTTATACTAGTTACAGGCAGTTTTTTTGCATCCAAAAGCTTTGGTTGGAGTTTTACACACATTTGCAGTTTTTTATTGCTTAAAAACGCTTCCCAGCGCCTGCTGTACACGTTTTTCTATTTTGACTCATAACTTCAAAAAGGATGCTTTCCCAGTAAAATCTCTGGCTATTTAGAGTAGAACTCTGCCCTTTATACTAGTTACAGGCAGTTTTTTTGCATCCAAAAGCTTTGGTTGGAGTTTTACACACATTTGCAGTTTTTTATTGCTTAAAAACGCTTCCCAGCGCCTGCTGTACACTTTTTTCTATTTTGACTCATAACTTCAAAAAGGATGCTTTCCCAGTAAAATCTCTGGCTATTTAGAGTAGAACTCTGCCCTTTATACTAGTTACAGGCAGTTTTTTTGCATCCAAAAGCTTTGGTTGGAGTTTTACACACATTTGCAGTTTTTTATTGCTTAAAAACGCTTCCCAGCGCCTGCTGTACACGTTTTCTATTTTGACTCATAACTTCAAAAAGGATGCTTTCCCAGTAAAATCTCTGGCTATTTAGAGTAGAACTCTGCCCTTTATACTATTTAAAGGCAGTTTTTTCATCCAAAAGCTTTGGTTGGAGTTTTACACACATTTGCAGTTTTTTATTGCTTAAAAACGCTTCCCAGCGCCTGGCTGTACACTTTTTCTATTTTGACTCATAACTTCAAAAAGGATGCTTTCCCAGTAAAATCTCTGGCTATTTAGAGTAGAACTCTGCCCTTTATACTAGTTACAGGCAGTTTTTTTCATCCAAAAGCTTTGGTTGGAGTTTTACACACATTTGCAGTTTTTTATTGCTTAAAAACGCTTCCCAGCGCCTGCTGTACACTTTTTCTATTTTGACTCATAACTTCAAAAAGGATGCTTTCCCAGTAAAATCTCTGGCTATTTAGAGTAGAACTCTGCCCTTTATACTAGTTACAGGCAGTTTTTTTCATCCAAAAGCTTTGGTTGGAGTTTTACACACATTTGCAGTTTTTTATTGCTTAAAAACGCTTCCCAGCGCCTGGCTGTACACTTTTTCTATTTTGACTCATAACTTCAAAAAGGATGCTTTCCCAGTAAAATCTCTGGCTATTTAGAGTAGAACTCTGCCCTTTATACTAGTTACAGGCAGTTTTTTTGCATCCAAAAGCTTTGGTTGGAGTTTTACACACATTTGCAGTTTTTTATTGCTTAAAAACGCTTCCCAGCGCCTGCTGTACACTTTTTCTATTTTGACTCATAACTTCAAAAAGGATGCTTTCCCAGTAAAATCTCTGGCTATTTAGAGTAGAACTCTGCCCTTTATACTAGTTACAGGCAGTTTTTTTGCATCCAAAAGCTTTGGTTGGAGTTTTACACACATTTGCAGTTTTTTATTGCTTAAAAACGCTTCCCAGCGCCTGCTGTACACGTTTTTCTATTTTGACTCATAACTTCAAAAAGGATGCTTTCCCACTAAAATCTCTGGCTATTTAGAGTAGAACTCTGCCCTTTATACTAGTTACAGGCAGTTTTTTGCATCCAAAAGCTTTGGTTGGAGTTTTACACACATTTGCAGTTTTTTATTGCTTAAAAACGCTTCCCAGCGCCTGCTGTACACGTTTTTCTATTTTGACTCATAACTTCAAAAAGGATGCTTTCCCAGTAAAATCTCTGGCTATTTAGAGTAGAACTCTGCCCTTTATACTAGTTACAGGCAGTTTTTTTGCATCCAAAAGCTTTGGTTGGAGTTTTACACACATTTGCAGTTTTTTATTGCTTAAAAACGCTTCCCAGCGCCTGCTGTACACGTTTTTTATTTTGACTCATAACTTCAAAAAGGATGCTTTCCCAGTAAAATCTCTGGCTATTTAGAGTAGAACTCTGCCCTTTATACTAGTTACAGGCAGTTTTTTGCATCCAAAAGCTTTGGTTGGAGTTTTACACACATTTGCAGTTTTTTATTGCTTAAAAACGCTTCCCAGCGCCTGCTGTACACTTTTTCTATTTTGACTCATAACTTCAAAAAGGATGCTTTCCCAGTAAAATCTCTGGCTATTTAGAGTAGAACTCTGCCCTTTATACTAGTTACAGGCAGTTTTTTTCATCCAAAAGCTTTGGTTGGAGTTTTACACACATTTGCAGTTTTTTATTGCTTAAAAACGCTTCCCAGCGCCTGCTGTACACGTTTTTCTATTTTGACTCATAACTTCAAAAAGGATGCTTTCCCACTAAAATCTCTGGCTATTTAGAGTAGAACTCTGCCCTTTATACTAGTTACAGGCAGTTTTTTTCATCCAAAAGCTTTGGTTGGAGTTTTACACACATTTGCAGTTTTTTATTGCTTAAAAACGCTTCCCAGCGCCTGCTGTACACGTTTTCTATTTTGACTCATAACTTCAAAAAGGATGCTTTCCCAGTAAAATCTCTGGCTATTTAGAGTAGAACTCTGCCCTTTATACTAGTTACAGGCAGTTTTTTTCATCCAAAAGCTTTGGTTGGAGTTTTACACACATTTGCAGTTTTTTATTGCTTAAAAACGCTTCCCAGCGCCTGCTGTACACGTTTTTCTATTTTGACTCATAACTTCAAAAAGGATGCTTTCCCAGTAAAATCTCTGGCTATTTAGAGTAGAACTCTGCCCTTTATACTAGTTACAGGCAGTTTTTTTGCATCCAAAAGCTTTGGTTGGAGTTTTACACACATTTGCAGTTTTTTATTGCTTAAAAACGCTTCCCAGCGCCTGCTGTACACGTTTTCTATTTTGACTCATAACTTCAAAAAGGATGCTTTCCCACTAAAATCTCTGGCTATTTAGAGTAGAACTCTGCCCTTTATACTAGTTACAGGCAGTTTTTTTGCATCCAAAAGCTTTGGTTGGAGTTTTACACACATTTGCAGTTTTTTATTGCTTAAAAACGCTTCCCAGCGCCTGCTGTACACTTTTTCTATTTTGACTCATAACTTCAAAAAGGATGCTTTCCCACTAAAATCTCTGGCTATTTAGAGTAGAACTCTGCCCTTTATACTAGTTACAGGCAGTTTTTTTCATCCAAAAGCTTTGGTTGGAGTTTTACACACATTTGCAGTTTTTTATTGCTTAAAAACGCTTCCCAGCGCCTGGCTGTACACTTTTTTTATTTTGACTCATAACTTCAAAAAGGATGCTTTCCCACTAAAATCTCTGGCTATTTAGAGTAGAACTCTGCCCTTTATACTAGTTACAGGCAGTTTTTTTTGCATCCAAAAGCTTTGGTTGGAGTTTTACACACATTTGCAGTTTTTTATTGCTTAAAAACGCTTCCCAGCGCCTGCTGTACACGTTTTCTATTTTGACTCATAACTTCAAAAAGGATGCTTTCCCAGTAAAATCTCTGGCTATTTAGAGTAGAACTCTGCCCTTTATACTAGTTACAGGCAGTTTTTTGCATCCAAAAGCTTTGGTTGGAGTTTTACACACATTTGCAGTTTTTTATTGCTTAAAAACGCTTCCCAGCGCCTGCTGTACACTTTTTCTATTTTGACTCATAACTTCAAAAAGGATGCTTTCCCAGTAAAATCTCTGGCTATTTAGAGTAGAACTCTGCCCTTTATACTAGTTACAGGCAGTTTTTTTGCATCCAAAAGCTTTGGTTGGAGTTTTACACACATTTGCAGTTTTTTATTGCTTAAAAACGCTTCCCAGCGCCTGCTGTACACTTTTTTCTATTTTGACTCATAACTTCAAAAAGGATGCTTTCCCAGTAAAATCTCTGGCTATTTAGAGTAGAACTCTGCCCTTTATACTAGTTACAGGCAGTTTTTTTGCATCCAAAAGCTTTGGTTGGAGTTTTACACACATTTGCAGTTTTTTATTGCTTAAAAACGCTTCCCAGCGCCTGCTGTACACGTTTTTCTATTTTGACTCATAACTTCAAAAAGGATGCTTTCCCACTAAAATCTCTGGCTATTTAGAGTAGAACTCTGCCCTTTATACTAGTTACAGGCAGTTTTTTTGCATCCAAAAGCTTTGGTTGGAGTTTTACACACATTTGCAGTTTTTTATTGCTTAAAAACGCTTCCCAGCGCCTGCTGTACACGTTTTTCTATTTTGACTCATAACTTCAAAAAGGATGCTTTCCCAGTAAAATCTCTGGCTATTTAGAGTAGAACTCTGCCCTTTATACTAGTTACAGGCAGTTTTTTTGCATCCAAAAGCTTTGGTTGGAGTTTTACACACATTTGCAGTTTTTTATTGCTTAAAAACGCTTCCCAGCGCCTGCTGTACACTTTTTCTATTTTGACTCATAACTTCAAAAAGGATGCTTTCCCAGTAAAATCTCTGGCTATTTAGAGTAGAACTCTGCCCTTTATACTAGTTACAGGCAGTTTTTTTGCATCCAAAAGCTTTGGTTGGAGTTTTACACACATTTGCAGTTTTTTATTGCTTAAAAACGCTTCCCAGCGCCTGCTGTACACTTTTTTTTATTTTGACTCATAACTTCAAAAAGGATGCTTTCCCACTAAAATCTCTGGCTATTTAGAGTAGAACTCTGCCCTTTATACTAGTTACAGGCAGTTTTTTTGCATCCAAAAGCTTTGGTTGGAGTTTTACACACATTTGCAGTTTTTTATTGCTTAAAAACGCTTCCCAGCGCCTGCTGTACACGTTTTCTATTTTGACTCATAACTTCAAAAAGGATGCTTTCCCAGTAAAATCTCTGGCTATTTAGAGTAGAACTCTGCCCTTTATACTAGTTACAGGCAGTTTTTTTGCATCCAAAAGCTTTGGTTGGAGTTTTACACACATTTGCAGTTTTTTATTGCTTAAAAACGCTTCCCAGCGCCTGCTGTACACGTTTTTCTATTTTGACTCATAACTTCAAAAAGGATGCTTTCCCACTAAAATCTCTGGCTATTTAGAGTAGAACTCTGCCCTTTATACTAGTTACAGGCAGTTTTTTTGCATCCAAAAGCTTTGGTTGGAGTTTTACACACATTTGCAGTTTTTTATTGCTTAAAAACGCTTCCCAGCGCCTGCTGTACACGTTTTCTATTTTGACTCATAACTTCAAAAAGGATGCTTTCCCAGTAAAATCTCTGGCTATTTAGAGTAGAACTCTGCCCTTTATACTAGTTACAGGCAGTTTTTTTGCATCCAAAAGCTTTGGTTGGAGT
This sequence comes from Phycodurus eques, assembly GCF_024500275.1. NCBI lineage: Eukaryota > Metazoa > Chordata > Actinopteri > Syngnathiformes > Syngnathidae > Phycodurus > Phycodurus eques. The sequence continues at coordinate 28,404 of NW_026904218.1, read as the reverse complement.
TTTACACACATTTGCAGTTTTTTATTGCTTAAAAACGCTTCCCAGCGCCTGCTGTACACGTTTTTCTATTTTGACTCATAACTTCAAAAAGGATGCTTTCCCAGTAAAATCTCTGGCTATTTAGAGTAGAACTCTGCCCTTTATACTAGTTACAGGCAGTTTTTTTGCATCCAAAAGCTTTGGTTGGAGTTTTACACACATTTGCAGTTTTTTATTGCTTAAAAACGCTTCCCAGCGCCTGCTGTACACTTTTTTCTATTTTGACTCATAACTTCAAAAAGGATGCTTTCCCAGTAAAATCTCTGGCTATTTAGAGTAGAACTCTGCCCTTTATACTAGTTACAGGCAGTTTTTTTGCATCCAAAAGCTTTGGTTGGAGTTTTACACACATTTGCAGTTTTTTATTGCTTAAAAACGCTTCCCAGCGCCTGCTGTACACGTTTTTCTATTTTGACTCATAACTTCAAAAAGGATGCTTTCCCAGTAAAATCTCTGGCTATTTAGAGTAGAACTCTGCCCTTTATACTAGTTACAGGCAGTTTTTTTGCATCCAAAAGCTTTGGTTGGAGTTTTACACACATTTGCAGTTTTTTATTGCTTAAAAACGCTTCCCAGCGCCTGCTGTACACTTTTTTCTATTTTGACTCATAACTTCAAAAAGGATGCTTTCCCAGTAAAATCTCTGGCTATTTAGAGTAGAACTCTGCCCTTTATACTAGTTACAGGCAGTTTTTTTGCATCCAAAAGCTTTGGTTGGAGTTTTACACACATTTGCAGTTTTTTATTGCTTAAAAACGCTTCCCAGCGCCTGCTGTACACGTTTTTCTATTTTGACTCATAACTTCAAAAAGGATGCTTTCCCAGTAAAATCTCTGGCTATTTAGAGTAGAACTCTGCCCTTTATACTAGTTACAGGCAGTTTTTTTGCATCCAAAAGCTTTGGTTGGAGTTTTACACACATTTGCAGTTTTTTATTGCTTAAAAACGCTTCCCAGCGCCTGCTGTACACGTTTTCTATTTTGACTCATAACTTCAAAAAGGATGCTTTCCCAGTAAAATCTCTGGCTATTTAGAGTAGAACTCTGCCCTTTATACTAGTTACAGGCAGTTTTTTTGCATCCAAAAGCTTTGGTTGGAGTTTTACACACATTTGCAGTTTTTTATTGCTTAAAAACGCTTCCCAGCGCCTGCTGTACACGTTTTCTATTTTGACTCATAACTTCAAAAAGGATGCTTTCCCAGTAAAATCTCTGGCTATTTAGAGTAGAACTCTGCCCTTTATACTAGTTACAGGCAGTTTTTTTCATCCAAAAGCTTTGGTTGGAGTTTTACACACATTTGCAGTTTTTTATTGCTTAAAAACGCTTCCCAGCGCCTGCTGTACACGTTTTTCTATTTTGACTCATAACTTCAAAAAGGATGCTTTCCCAGTAAAATCTCTGGCTATTTAGAGTAGAACTCTGCCCTTTATACTAGTTACAGGCAGTTTTTTTGCATCCAAAAGCTTTGGTTGGAGTTTTACACACATTTGCAGTTTTTTATTGCTTAAAAACGCTTCCCAGCGCCTGCTGTACACGTTTTTCTATTTTGACTCATAACTTCAAAAAGGATGCTTTCCCAGTAAAATCTCTGGCTATTTAGAGTAGAACTCTGCCCTTTATACTAGTTACAGGCAGTTTTTTTGCATCCAAAAGCTTTGGTTGGAGTTTTACACACATTTGCAGTTTTTTATTGCTTAAAAACGCTTCCCAGCGCCTGCTGTACACTTTTTCTATTTTGACTCATAACTTCAAAAAGGATGCTTTCCCAGTAAAATCTCTGGCTATTTAGAGTAGAACTCTGCCCTTTATACTAGTTACAGGCAGTTTTTTGCATCCAAAAGCTTTGGTTGGAGTTTTACACACATTTGCAGTTTTTTATTGCTTAAAAACGCTTCCCAGCGCCTGCTGTACACGTTTTCTATTTTGACTCATAACTTCAAAAAGGATGCTTTCCCAGTAAAATCTCTGGCTATTTAGAGTAGAACTCTGCCCTTTATACTAGTTACAGGCAGTTTTTTTGCATCCAAAAGCTTTGGTTGGAGTTTTACACACATTTGCAGTTTTTTATTGCTTAAAAACGCTTCCCAGCGCCTGCTGTACACTTTTTTCTATTTTGACTCATAACTTCAAAAAGGATGCTTTCCCAGTAAAATCTCTGGCTATTTAGAGTAGAACTCTGCCCTTTATACTAGTTACAGGCAGTTTTTTTGCATCCAAAAGCTTTGGTTGGAGTTTTACACACATTTGCAGTTTTTTATTGCTTAAAAACGCTTCCCAGCGCCTGCTGTACACGTTTTTCTATTTTGACTCATAACTTCAAAAAGGATGCTTTCCCAGTAAAATCTCTGGCTATTTAGAGTAGAACTCTGCCCTTTATACTAGTTACAGGCAGTTTTTTTGCATCCAAAAGCTTTGGTTGGAGTTTTACACACATTTGCAGTTTTTTATTGCTTAAAAACGCTTCCCAGCGCCTGCTGTACACTTTTTTCTATTTTGACTCATAACTTCAAAAAGGATGCTTTCCCAGTAAAATCTCTGGCTATTTAGAGTAGAACTCTGCCCTTTATACTAGTTACAGGCAGTTTTTTTGCATCCAAAAGCTTTGGTTGGAGTTTTACACACATTTGCAGTTTTTTATTGCTTAAAAACGCTTCCCAGCGCCTGCTGTACACGTTTTTCTATTTTGACTCATAACTTCAAAAAGGATGCTTTCCCACTAAAATCTCTGGCTATTTAGAGTAGAACTCTGCCCTTTATACTAGTTACAGGCAGTTTTTTTCATCCAAAAGCTTTGGTTGGAGTTTTACACACATTTGCAGTTTTTTATTGCTTAAAAACGCTTCCCAGCGCCTGCTGTACACGTTTTTCTATTTTGACTCATAACTTCAAAAAGGATGCTTTCCCAGTAAAATCTCTGGCTATTTAGAGTAGAACTCTGCCCTTTATACTAGTTACAGGCAGTTTTTTTGCATCCAAAAGCTTTGGTTGGAGTTTTACACACATTTGCAGTTTTTTATTGCTTAAAAACGCTTCCCAGCGCCTGCTGTACACGTTTTCTATTTTGACTCATAACTTCAAAAAGGATGCTTTCCCAGTAAAATCTCTGGCTATTTAGAGTAGAACTCTGCCCTTTATACTAGTTACAGGCAGTTTTTTTGCATCCAAAAGCTTTGGTTGGAGTTTTACACACATTTGCAGTTTTTTATTGCTTAAAAACGCTTCCCAGCGCCTGCTGTACACGTTTTCTATTTTGACTCATAACTTCAAAAAGGATGCTTTCCCAGTAAAATCTCTGGCTATTTAGAGTAGAACTCTGCCCTTTATACTAGTTACAGGCAGTTTTTTTGCATCCAAAAGCTTTGGTTGGAGTTTTACACACATTTGCAGTTTTTTATTGCTTAAAAACGCTTCCCAGCGCCTGCTGTACACGTTTTCTATTTTGACTCATAACTTCAAAAAGGATGCTTTCCCAGTAAAATCTCTGGCTATTTAGAGTAGAACTCTGCCCTTTATACTAGTTACAGGCAGTTTTTTTGCATCCAAAAGCTTTGGTTGGAGTTTTACACACATTTGCAGTTTTTTATTGCTTAAAAACGCTTCCCAGCGCCTGGCTGTACACTTTTTTTATTTTGACTCATAACTTCAAAAAGGATGCTTTCCCAGTAAAATCTCTGGCTATTTAGAGTAGAACTCTGCCCTTTATACTAGTTACAGGCAGTTTTTTTGCATCCAAAAGCTTTGGTTGGAGTTTTACACACATTTGCAGTTTTTTATTGCTTAAAAACGCTTCCCAGCGCCTGCTGTACACGTTTTCTATTTTGACTCATAACTTCAAAAAGGATGCTTTCCCAGTAAAATCTCTGGCTATTTAGAGTAGAACTCTGCCCTTTATACTAGTTACAGGCAGTTTTTTGCATCCAAAAGCTTTGGTTGGAGTTTTACACACATTTGCAGTTTTTTATTGCTTAAAAACGCTTCCCAGCGCCTGCTGTACACGTTTTTCTATTTTGACTCATAACTTCAAAAAGGATGCTTTCCCACTAAAATCTCTGGCTATTTAGAGTAGAACTCTGCCCTTTATACTAGTTACAGGCAGTTTTTTTGCATCCAAAAGCTTTGGTTGGAGTTTTACACACATTTGCAGTTTTTTATTGCTTAAAAACGCTTCCCAGCGCCTGCTGTACACTTTTTCTATTTTGACTCATAACTTCAAAAAGGATGCTTTCCCAGTAAAATCTCTGGCTATTTAGAGTAGAACTCTGCCCTTTATACTAGTTACAGGCAGTTTTTTGCATCCAAAAGCTTTGGTTGGAGTTTTACACACATTTGCAGTTTTTTATTGCTTAAAAACGCTTCCCAGCGCCTGCTGTACACGTTTTCTATTTTGACTCATAACTTCAAAAAGGATGCTTTCCCAGTAAAATCTCTGGCTATTTAGAGTAGAACTCTGCCCTTTATACTAGTTACAGGCAGTTTTTTGCATCCAAAAGCTTTGGTTGGAGTTTTACACACATTTGCAGTTTTTTATTGCTTAAAAACGCTTCCCAGCGCCTGCTGTACACGTTTTTCTATTTTGACTCATAACTTCAAAAAGGATGCTTTCCCACTAAAATCTCTGGCTATTTAGAGTAGAACTCTGCCCTTTATACTAGTTACAGGCAGTTTTTTTGCATCCAAAAGCTTTGGTTGGAGTTTTACACACATTTGCAGTTTTTTATTGCTTAAAAACGCTTCCCAGCGCCTGCTGTACACGTTTTTCTATTTTGACTCATAACTTCAAAAAGGATGCTTTCCCACTAAAATCTCTGGCTATTTAGAGTAGAACTCTGCCCTTTATACTAGTTACAGGCAGTTTTTTTGCATCCAAAAGCTTTGGTTGGAGTTTTACACACATTTGCAGTTTTTTATTGCTTAAAAACGCTTCCCAGCGCCTGCTGTACACGTTTTTCTATTTTGACTCATAACTTCAAAAAGGATGCTTTCCCAGTAAAATCTCTGGCTATTTAGAGTAGAACTCTGCCCTTTATACTAGTTACAGGCAGTTTTTTTGCATCCAAAAGCTTTGGTTGGAGTTTTACACACATTTGCAGTTTTTTATTGCTTAAAAACGCTTCCCAGCGCCTGCTGTACACGTTTTCTATTTTGACTCATAACTTCAAAAAGGATGCTTTCCCAGTAAAATCTCTGGCTATTTAGAGTAGAACTCTGCCCTTTATACTAGTTACAGGCAGTTTTTTTGCATCCAAAAGCTTTGGTTGGAGTTTTACACACATTTGCAGTTTTTTATTGCTTAAAAACGCTTCCCAGCGCCTGCTGTACACTTTTTCTATTTTGACTCATAACTTCAAAAAGGATGCTTTCCCAGTAAAATCTCTGGCTATTTAGAGTAGAACTCTGCCCTTTATACTAGTTACAGGCAGTTTTTTTGCATCCAAAAGCTTTGGTTGGAGTTTTACACACATTTGCAGTTTTTTATTGCTTAAAAACGCTTCCCAGCGCCTGCTGTACACGTTTTTCTATTTTGACTCATAACTTCAAAAAGGATGCTTTCCCAGTAAAATCTCTGGCTATTTAGAGTAGAACTCTGCCCTTTATACTAGTTACAGGCAGTTTTTTTGCATCCAAAAGCTTTGGTTGGAGTTTTACACACATTTGCAGTTTTTTATTGCTTAAAAACGCTTCCCAGCGCCTGCTGTACACGTTTTCTATTTTGACTCATAACTTCAAAAAGGATGCTTTCCCAGTAAAATCTCTGGCTATTTAGAGTAGAACTCTGCCCTTTATACTAGTTACAGGCAGTTTTTTTGCATCCAAAAGCTTTGGTTGGAGTTTTACACACATTTGCAGTTTTTTATTGCTTAAAAACGCTTCCCAGCGCCTGCTGTACACTTTTTTTATTTTGACTCATAACTTCAAAAAGGATGCTTTCCCACTAAAATCTCTGGCTATTTAGAGTAGAACTCTGCCCTTTATACTAGTTACAGGCAGTTTTTTTGCATCCAAAAGCTTTGGTTGGAGTTTTACACACATTTGCAGTTTTTTATTGCTTAAAAACGCTTCCCAGCGCCTGCTGTACACGTTTTTCTATTTTGACTCATAACTTCAAAAAGGATGCTTTCCCACTAAAATCTCTGGCTATTTAGAGTAGAACTCTGCCCTTTATACTAGTTACAGGCAGTTTTTTGCATCCAAAAGCTTTGGTTGGAGTTTTACACACATTTGCAGTTTTTTATTGCTTAAAAACGCTTCCCAGCGCCTGCTGTACACGTTTTTCTATTTTGACTCATAACTTCAAAAAGGATGCTTTCCCAGTAAAATCTCTGGCTATTTAGAGTAGAACTCTGCCCTTTATACTAGTTACAGGCAGTTTTTTTGCATCCAAAAGCTTTGGTTGGAGTTTTACACACATTTGCAGTTTTTTATTGCTTAAAAACGCTTCCCAGCGCCTGCTGTACACGTTTTTCTATTTTGACTCATAACTTCAAAAAGGATGCTTTCCCACTAAAATCTCTGGCTATTTAGAGTAGAACTCTGCCCTTTATACTAGTTACAGGCAGTTTTTTTCATCCAAAAGCTTTGGTTGGAGTTTTACACACATTTGCAGTTTTTTATTGCTTAAAAACGCTTCCCAGCGCCTGCTGTACACGTTTTTCTATTTTGACTCATAACTTCAAAAAGGATGCTTTCCCACTAAAATCTCTGGCTATTTAGAGTAGAACTCTGCCCTTTATACTAGTTACAGGCAGTTTTTTTGCATCCAAAAGCTTTGGTTGGAGTTTTACACACATTTGCAGTTTTTTATTGCTTAAAAACGCTTCCCAGCGCCTGCTGTACACTTTTTCTATTTTGACTCATAACTTCAAAAAGGATGCTTTCCCACTAAAATCTCTGGCTATTTAGAGTAGAACTCTGCCCTTTATACTAGTTACAGGCAGTTTTTTTGCATCCAAAAGCTTTGGTTGGAGTTTTACACACATTTGCAGTTTTTTATTGCTTAAAAACGCTTCCCAGCGCCTGCTGTACACGTTTTTCTATTTTGACTCATAACTTCAAAAAGGATGCTTTCCCAGTAAAATCTCTGGCTATTTAGAGTAGAACTCTGCCCTTTATACTAGTTACAGGCAGTTTTTTGCATCCAAAAGCTTTGGTTGGAGTTTTACACACATTTGCAGTTTTTTATTGCTTAAAAACGCTTCCCAGCGCCTGCTGTACACGTTTTCTATTTTGACTCATAACTTCAAAAAGGATGCTTTCCCAGTAAAATCTCTGGCTATTTAGAGTAGAACTCTGCCCTTTATACTAGTTACAGGCAGTTTTTTTGCATCCAAAAGCTTTGGTTGGAGTTTTACACACATTTGCAGTTTTTTATTGCTTAAAAACGCTTCCCAGCGCCTGCTGTACACGTTTTCTATTTTGACTCATAACTTCAAAAAGGATGCTTTCCCAGTAAAATCTCTGGCTATTTAGAGTAGAACTCTGCCCTTTATACTAGTTACAGGCAGTTTTTTGCATCCAAAAGCTTTGGTTGGAGTTTTACACACATTTGCAGTTTTTTATTGCTTAAAAACGCTTCCCAGCGCCTGCTGTACACGTTTTCTATTTTGACTCATAACTTCAAAAAGGATGCTTTCCCAGTAAAATCTCTGGCTATTTAGAGTAGAACTCTGCCCTTTATACTAGTTACAGGCAGTTTTTTTGCATCCAAAAGCTTTGGTTGGAGTTTTACACACATTTGCAGTTTTTTATTGCTTAAAAACGCTTCCCAGCGCCTGGCTGTACACGTTTTCTTATTTTGACTCATAACTTCAAAAAGGATGCTTTCCCAGTAAAATCTCTGGCTATTTAGAGTAGAACTCTGCCCTTTATACTAGTTACAGGCAGTTTTTTTGCATCCAAAAGCTTTGGTTGGAGTTTTACACACATTTGCAGTTTTTTATTGCTTAAAAACGCTTCCCAGCGCCTGCTGTACACTTTTTCTATTTTGACTCATAACTTCAAAAAGGATGCTTTCCCACTAAAATCTCTGGCTATTTAGAGTAGAACTCTGCCCTTTATACTAGTTACAGGCAGTTTTTTTGCATCCAAAAGCTTTGGTTGGAGTTTTACACACATTTGCAGTTTTTTATTGCTTAAAAACGCTTCCCAGCGCCTGCTGTACACGTTTTCTATTTTGACTCATAACTTCAAAAAGGATGCTTTCCCAGTAAAATCTCTGGCTATTTAGAGTAGAACTCTGCCCTTTATACTAGTTACAGGCAGTTTTTTGCATCCAAAAGCTTTGGTTGGAGTTTTACACACATTTGCAGTTTTTTATTGCTTAAAAACGCTTCCCAGCGCCTGCTGTACACTTTTTCTATTTTGACTCATAACTTCAAAAAGGATGCTTTCCCACTAAAATCTCTGGCTATTTAGAGTAGAACTCTGCCCTTTATACTAGTTACAGGCAGTTTTTTTCATCCAAAAGCTTTGGTTGGAGTTTTACACACATTTGCAGTTTTTTATTGCTTAAAAACGCTTCCCAGCGCCTGCTGTACACTTTTTCTATTTTGACTCATAACTTCAAAAAGGATGCTTTCCCACTAAAATCTCTGGCTATTTAGAGTAGAACTCTGCCCTTTATACTAGTTACAGGCAGTTTTTTTGCATCCAAAAGCTTTGGTTGGAGTTTTACACACATTTGCAGTTTTTTATTGCTTAAAAACGCTTCCCAGCGCCTGCTGTACACTTTTTTTATTTTGACTCATAACTTCAAAAAGGATGCTTTCCCAGTAAAATCTCTGGCTATTTAGAGTAGAACTCTGCCCTTTATACTAGTTACAGGCAGTTTTTTTCATCCAAAAGCTTTGGTTGGAGTTTTACACACATTTGCAGTTTTTTATTGCTTAAAAACGCTTCCCAGCGCCTGCTGTACACGTTTTTCTATTTTGACTCATAACTTCAAAAAGGATGCTTTCCCAGTAAAATCTCTGGCTATTTAGAGTAGAACTCTGCCCTTTATACTAGTTACAGGCAGTTTTTTTGCATCCAAAAGCTTTGGTTGGAGTTTTACACACATTTGCAGTTTTTTATTGCTTAAAAACGCTTCCCAGCGCCTGCTGTACACGTTTTTCTATTTTGACTCATAACTTCAAAAAGGATGCTTTCCCACTAAAATCTCTGGCTATTTAGAGTAGAACTCTGCCCTTTATACTAGTTACAGGCAGTTTTTTGCATCCAAAAGCTTTGGTTGGAGTTTTACACACATTTGCAGTTTTTTATTGCTTAAAAACGCTTCCCAGCGCCTGCTGTACACGTTTTCTATTTTGACTCATAACTTCAAAAAGGATGCTTTCCCACTAAAATCTCTGGCTATTTAGAGTAGAACTCTGCCCTTTATACTAGTTACAGGCAGTTTTTTTGCATCCAAAAGCTTTGGTTGGAGTTTTACACACATTTGCAGTTTTTTATTGCTTAAAAACGCTTCCCAGCGCCTGGCTGTACACTTTTTTTTATTTTGACTCATAACTTCAAAAAGGATGCTTTCCCACTAAATCTCTGGCTGATTGTTCGTTACGTGCCGATCTTTTTGGGTGTGTCAAATGGTGCCGTTGTAGAGGGACAGCATAGTTCTGGCTTTAAAAGTAAAAGTGTGTTTTTGCCTCATCCTAAATTTCAGCCTTAGCTTAAGCATGCCTAACCTTTGTGATTTTTAGTTTTTGTTGTAGTGTATGGATTACAGCGACAACTACGAGTGTATCGATCATACGAAGTGGTCCCAGAGGTTCCAGGACTGATGTCTCAAGAAGTAGATATTTCAACCGGCAAAGTAGCCCAGTTCTCGCCTGCATGTGGGGTTAGGTAAGATGAAACAGCACTAGGCACGTCTACAAAAAGATCCGTCGGCGTTGCTTCATTCAGCGCGTGAGAAGGAGGTGACGCTTGTGGCGAGGACACTCGTGGCATGCTTAATCGCGTGGACAACGCGTGCCTGCTCTAAGCGATGCCCTGAGCGGTCCGACTAGTTCCGCTGTGCTGAGAATGACATAGTGCCTGTTGTGGAGCAAATCCCTCATCATCAAGGCAACAGGTTTGAAGAGGGCTGCGGAGGATCCTGGAAAAGAATGTTCCAGGAGTCGATTGTACAGACATGGGAGAGATGTTGGGATAAGTATGTGCGAATCCGGGGAGATTCCGTTCGAAGGGTGAGTTTGAATTGGTAATGGCTAGTGGTGCTCACGTGTCAGAAGGCGCTTTGTGACATCACCGTGGCGTATACTTGTTGTATTCTTTCTTCCATAATAGGATAGGAGGCTGCCGAGGGACTGGGGCTCCTGATAGTTGCAAAAAGTGTGAGTGGGCCGTCGCCTCGGTGTACTTATCATGCATTGGGGGACAAGCTGGCGCAAAGTATCACGTAGATATAATTGGCTATTCAGAGCACAATTTTGTCTCAGCGTAATTATTCTCAGGGCATTTTATAAATTGTTTGTGTGAAAAATAGAAACTGTGTGTGAATTTCACAGTGGATTGTATTGTAAAGGAAATATATCAGTCAATAATGTCATATTTCCTTTGGCTCAAAATTCATTATTTACATCTCGAGCATAATGGTCAGCAGTGAAGGGGTAGTCCTTTCGTGTATTATATTAAGTATTTTTAGGTTGAGATTATGTTTTCGGTATAGATGAAAGAAGTGCAATAACTGAGTTGGTGCGATTTGTTTGAGGGCTGGGGCAAACCATGAAATGCAGCGTCCTGCCTGCTATCGGTAATTGAGAGCTGAGAACAAAGAAGATGGAAGGAAGAGACTTCAACGAGCTGGGCTATAATCGAGTCAAGTAGCTAATCAAAATGGGCCGGGGATGATTTAAAACAATTGATCCATCTGAGCCATTTTCTTAGCACTGTTTTTTTTTGGAGTTTCTGGGCCCTACATTAGGCAGTCATGGTGGTATGACAAATATCCATAAGAATACCCCAGCGCAAGGATCTATAGTTCTCCTTCCAGTGCTGAGATTCGAATCCCAAAACGCTCAGAACTGTGGGCAGACTGCTGCCGCTAGCAATCGCAACTTAAAACGAACTCCAGTCAAAATAATGAGGTAGATGTCACAGTGATGAGGACCCTTACGAGGCTGAGTCAGTGTGGAGGTGGATGACGTCATGCGTGCTGCATGTTCAGGAACCTTGCTTCCAAGGCACCTTAACGGCGCTCTGCTTGCGGGAGCAGAGATGTCATCCTTCGCTGAATAGGTCTGCATTGCAATTTCGCAAAACATGTCAGAACAAGCCTGTCTCTAACGTCCGTAGGAGAAAAGTCGATCGTTCTGGATTTCCCGTTGAAATCAAAAAAAAAGAACAAAACCCCCAAGCATCCTCACTGTTGACGTTAAAAAGCGAGATAATTCGCAAAGCATGGAAAGTACGTAAAAGGGCAGTGTGTACGAACAGTGTTATGAACACTGCATGAGAAGGATATACTACTGTGTACTAGTGTACTGCATGGGGCTGGCCACGAACAAGAGCGTAGTGTTCGGGTCTTCTGTCAAAGGGACCTTCAACGTTTGTGCAAGAAGAAGTTAATATCGTCTCTCCCAACAGATCAACCTTGGGCACTTTCTCGCGCCACCCCCGCCCCCCCACCGCCTCCCCAAGATAAGATCCGTTTTTTCTTGCCGCAACAGAGCAGGCCCGCCGCCTACTGCAGGTCAACGCAGCACGTCATTCCAATCATTACGCGTTCATGTCGTTATCAGAGTCAGTATGAGCTCCATGGTTACCAGAAAGTAGCTTCGACATTTCCTGCTAATTCCATCCGCCATGGGATTTCACAATCATTAGTAAGGTTAGCCAGCAGGTGAGATGGTGCCTCCACCATGTGTTGGCCACAGGCTTGTCTTGATGCTTGTGTTGCTTACGGGGAGAAAGGTGGACTTTGTTTTTTTTTTGCCTTTTGGTGATTCTTTTCTCATCTCTTCTGGACTACTGTTCACAGTGAGATCTTTCCATTTACTCTCAGGAATATGGAGTATCTAGACACACAAAAATCAAAAGGCACTGGCTCCATGGAGATTAACTGGCAAAATGCTCCTTAAAGGAATCTCTGGCAGCACAGTCTGCATCATCATGATGCATTAAAAAACATGGCTTTTACTTGAGGCACTGTCTCAGGCACAGGCTAGCACAGAGATGGAAATTTCAAAGAAGACGTGAGTAACCCGTAGCTCCAACTTGTTATATAGCTTGTCGTCGTTATTAAGCGTGGGCGGCTATAAAAGAGAAAAAGCAATAACATGACTTTTTAACATGCTGTGACTGTTACTTAGCTTGACCATATCTAAGTGTAATTTGACAATCTAGACTTTGGTTATCACAAATGCCGTACTTACACGGCCTAGCCATGTTTTCTTTCCCCCTGGATTTCTTATAAATAGATGTCGCTACGCAGTAATAGCTTTTGGGGGACATGGGGGTCATAGTCTTCAAGTTATGTATTAGAGAAGAATGGGCCGTATTATTTTTTTTATTCCTTTCATGTATGCCTTTGTACGAAAACATTTGTCTTTCGCATGAAAGAGTAGACACTGGCACAGGGAGGCTTAGCGATTTCAATTGATATTTTTCATACGGTTACATGCGCATGACTGATAGCTGGCAAACATACCGTAAGCATGACTGAAGTGTGGGGGTTGGTGCCGTGTGCCTTGATAGATTTATATTCTAAAAAAGAAATACTATGGCAGTTTCAGAATTGAAAAAAATTTGGTTGAAATCTAAATATTTTAGTTTAATGTATGTCGGTCCTAGAGCTGGGGCGAGAATTCAAAGTTGAATCAAATGTCCTTTGCTTTCAACATACGTCCCCTGCTAGTGTTTGCGTGTTTTTGTTTTTTGTTTCACGTTGGTGGCTAGTAAGTGGCTGCTTTGTTTGAATTCTACTAACTTCAAAAGAAAAATGACGCATAAGGCAACACATTTTTCCATGTTTTTTGAGATTGTCGGGTGAAGCTGCCGTCGGACTACTCGTGGTGGACAGAATGAGGCGGGGCAACAATGGGAAAATGAAATGGCGAGTATTTTGGGGGTGGGGGGGGGGGGGGGGGGGATAGCCCGGAAGCAACGTATTTGAGGAAAACCAAAAAGACTATGAACGAGTTCATTTTGCGGGGGATGATGACTTAGCTTAAAAGTTTGCGATCCTCTAAACCTATGAATGAACTTGCGGCTTTCATATTTGGAACGTCAACTGAACGTTACTCAGTTTGACGGCTTGTGCGAAAAAGATACATAAAAAGGAGAAAATATCTGACCTCGACTTCAAGTTCTTCTTACACTAATCATCCAGCCGTGCCTTCTAAATAAACGGGGGGCGCAGGTACAAGGCCTTGTGATCCGCAGAACGCTCCGCTCCTCCACGGTAACCCATTTCCATTTTGCAGAGGTTCGCACACATCCTTTATACGCTCCTCGTACTGCGCGGTGGGCCGCGATTTCAGGCTTTAATTGGGCAAAAACAAAACCAAAAAAGCCACAACGCAACCCTTCGCCGCTCGAGTGCGTGGCATCACCGCATTGCTCATTAGTGCTCCCCGGCCACAGGGGCGAGGCGAGGGGAGAGAGGTTGCAACGCTTCAGTTTTGAGTCAGGTGGCATCGTTGTTCAGACTTTTGTATACTGTGTGCCTCAGTCCTTGGGGGGGGGGGGGGGGGGGGGGGGCAACCGTCACGCTGTAACTTCAAGTGGTTTTGCTACATATATTATGGCGCCGAGTGGTTCGTCAATTTTTGTGATCTTCGCACTTCAACATTGAGGGATGAGATTCTCGGCATTATTTTCTATTTGCTTTTTCAGCATAGCGAGGGCGGTCGGCGAGTTCTTTGCGAATGCCTCTTTTTCTCCGCAAACGTGCTTAGATTGTAAGTATTGTGAACTGCATGACTTCTGTATTATATTGAAGTATTCGCGTTGCTTCTGTATATCAGTTTTTGTCATGAGAAGTATAGCAATATTTGTCAAAATCCGCTAATTCGGGTAAGAGGTTGTCAATAGTTGATCGTTTAATGGTCAAACTTGAAATTCATTATTGAGTTTTGGAAAAAAGGGTGTCCAGTTCATACGTTGCATGACCATCATATTCAGTATGGACTAGATATATTATATATTATAAATATATATATAATATTAAGCACAACTAAATAATAGTAACATAAGTCAGATGGCAATAAAAAAAATAACATTTCCACTTTCTCTCCTTCTGCGTGTGCTTGTCTTGGATAATGGCATATGTTTTGGCAATCTTAATTTGAACATTTTCTGTAGCGCTAACCACTCTCTATTGCGCACTGATTTCTCGCGAGTGACGAGCGGAGTTCTAGAAGAAAAAAAAAAACCTAAATACGCATATCCTCAAAGAGCATCGCGCTCACCCTTATGATATTGTATAATATTGAGATCACAGAATCGTGGGGAACTCTCTCTATCGGCCATGTGGTTGCGGGTACGCACTCAGTGTCTGTTCACTTGCCGACCACGAACATATACAGTTATCCGCTTGCAGAGCTACATAATTCTCTGGTATATGTGGCGATACGCCATCAGCTAAGTCGGCATTCCGAACGATGTGCTCGACGTATGAAGCTGAGAGTGTGCTTCATCGCAGGTATCAAGTTTCGTAGCTTACGTAGTTTGGGCTGACGGCGGTTACCATAATACAGCTTAAACATGAATCCAAACGCTTGACTATTGCTAATGTTTTTTCTTTGTTTTCAATCGTTTAGGAGGATAGTCGGGCTGTTACACCAGACTGGCAGCCGGATCTCGCTCATTCGTGGAACTGGTATCTCCATTTAGCAACCGGAGTGCGCGTGCCCTACAGCGCTGAAAGGCTTCGATCATCGATCCGCAAACCGTAGCAAGGCGGTCTAGTGGAAATAGTGGTAAAAGAGTCAGATGCGTTCCGCCTCGTGGTTGTATATTACTTTCTACTTCTCATTATTGATAACATTTCATTTCACTTTTATCTTATTTCCACACGGCTTTGTTGTCGTTCAAATTTGAACGATGTTGCTTGTAACTGATGCAACAGCAGGCCACAAATCACTCTGATTTGCGGCAGGAGGTTTATCCTACGAGACAACGTGTTTGAAGGTTGGAGGGCAGGGCGAGCGGCTACCTGCTTTGCTGTGGTCTAGGCGGGCTAATGGGATCCAGTTCTGGAGTCGACTGTATCTAACCGAGCATAACTCGGCAGGCTCTAAATGGGATGATTAGCGTCAATATAAGCAGTGCATAGCGTAGCGCCCTGTACCGTTGCACACTGAACGCGATGGCATGCATACAGACCAGTTCACTGATATCATTTTTGGCTGAAACACAAGACATCTGAAATGGCGCGTGCGCTTACATTGGGCTGTAAGTACGGCTCAATATATTTGCCTTTCTTGAAATGAAAGTGCTTGATGAAATGAATTGTGCTGTTATTTTAATTAAAATAACGCATATTACTAGTACATGTATTGGCAAATCTTTTGCAGCGGTTGCTGCGCAGATCCGCAGCTGCTGGATGGGCGGGATCTTGAACCTGTGAAACTCGTGGATTTCCAATCTGTTGAGTGTCGTGACAGTGGGACCAAACACTCACCTGCATTGGAAGTTCGCTGAGACAACCTTATCAACTTCTGAGAAGTACTGAACACCTTTATCAGGCCTGATTCAGGTGATTTTATTATCATGAAACTTGATTATGTTGCAGAGCCACAGAATATTTGTGTTAAACAAACAAAAAAAATAACCCAGGTAAAGTAGTAAGTACTGATTCTAACTCCATACACTGTAACGTAAGGGGACAATTGATGGCAGTTTTGCACTGGGAAACTGTCGAGATTAATGTAGCCTCATTTCAGGTCGCCTTCCGCGCCATCCACGCTGTCCTCCGCCCAAGAGAAACCGCTTCTCGGTCACGAAGCTTGAGCAACAGAAAAATGTATACAGGACAGGAACATTTTAGTTTGTCTCGGCGCGTCGCCTCAGCGGGCGCCGTCGCCTCAGAGTGGGCGTCCTCGGTCGGCCGCGAACTGGCGTCGTACGGCGCCTACAATCCGCCCCCCCCAGTCCCCCCCGCTAGAATTGGTGCCTGTGTTGTGTCGATACCTGCTTGTCCACCTGAGAGTGCTACCTCAGGGTCTGGCCTGTAGCGGCACACATGAATATGGGAAATGTGACCGCTTTGATGTTGTTGTTTTGTTTTTTTGAGGGGGGGGGGAAGCGTACACTCTTCAAAATATAAGAGCGGTGATGCGATTTACCCGACACTTCGGTGGATAATGGCAATGTGCGCGTATCCTGTGGGCTTTTCTAAGATCAGCTTGCGGCCGGTTCGCATCAATATGGACTCCATCAGTTATATATATTTTTATGGTCTGATTTAAAGTAGACGTACAGTAGGGGGGGGGGGGGGGAGGGGGGGGGGGGGGGGGGGGGGAGGGAGGGGGGGTGGGGGGGCTGTGCCAACATACTTACGAGAGTTTACAAACAAAGTGAGCCTTGAAGGATCGGAGCTTTCTAAAGAAATACAGTTTGCTGCATGTCCCTCTTCTGTACACAGTAATCCAGGCTCCTACTGTCGCAAATGTACTAGACAAGTATTGCGCTTGTCCTGCTGCTATTCGTCTTGGGCTAATTGTCCTCGCCGCCATCGATGGTCATGGGTACTTAATGGTGGTCCAGCTCCTTCTAAGTCCACAATATCTGTTTTCAAATGTATAGGTGTTAAAAGTAAATAGTTCATCAGAAAATGTACTGAAGACTTGAGTAAAGCACTAGCTACTGAAAGATGTGTTTCGTTTACAGTAATCAATATTTTTACACCATTTGGTTACCGTCAACCACTCACTGACCGCCGGTGGCACATGGCCTTTGACATCTGATTCCCCAGAAGTGTCTCATATGAGTGCTGACAAGCTTTTCGCCATCACAGTTCAATAGCTTCTTGGAAGGAAGAAAAGGCTCCTCATTTTAAGTTTCTACAACAACTTTTGTGGTTGTGAAGCGTCAGTATGTATTTTGTTGAATAATACGCAACATTTTCTAATTGTCAAAGTAGTGCTACTGTCTATATGTTGCCCTGGCGACGCAGTTTGCAGGGTGTAGTCCGCCTTTCGGCCCTATAAGTCAGCTGGAGATGCGTCTCCGGCGTCCGCCCGCGCGACTCTCCAACCGGAGCCAAAGGCGGCTGTCGAAATGATGGGATGGATTAGTCTTATTTGTCATTGTCTGTCATATTTGCAGGTTGAATTGAATTGATTCTATGCAGTACTGTGTGTGAAGCGCTCCTACCACCCCAATCCTCAATTGTCATGATTTCAAATTGCAGTTCACGGACGGTGCTGTCATGATACCATCTCAGAGATTTGAACGTTGTGGCAATGGAACTACTGTCCGCTGGGCGCGGTTAGTTATAAAGTATCCCAAAAAAAATCGGAAGATACTGATTACAGCGTCGCTAACAGGAGAGGTCTCGCCAGTTACTCGTCCGTGCAACGGAGTACTGTAGTTCTTCGAATGTGGAGTTGTTTTGTATTGATGGCGGTCTAGTAAGGAATTGTGTTTGGCATCATCAAATATTTACTGCAATTTATGACTAGATGACTGTGTTAGCGTATTACGATTTACAAGACCGCCAATTTCCATGAGTCAAGGACGTTGTGTGAAACGCAAATACAAAACAATATACAATGATTTGCAAATGATGTTCGCCTTATCTCCACTTAGAATACCGCTATCGATGTTCAAACTGATGAAGGCATTTTCTATTTTTGGCCGGGTCTCAGCTAGGTGTCTACATTATACATGACATGTATCAAACTATAAATGTGTATTCTTCTGTTTTGCGTGTTCACAGGCCAATGTGCGCGGGGTCCAACAGGGCAGATGCTCTCACAAAATGGCATTAGTGGTTTTGGAGAGCGGAATTGGACTTTAAACAGCAGGAAAGGCCAACTTGCCTACCGGTCTGTGTCTCACGGACTAGGCAGACCTTACTAATAGAGGTGTATCGATACTTAATGCTCTTTTCTCTAGTTTAAAGAACAAAGCAAACAACAAAATCAATTAACACTTGTGATATCGGTATGGTTATATTTGAATTCTTCATTGCTTTTGGGGGTCATTTAGCTAGTCGCGCATGTTTGCTCCACAAAAGTTCAGTCCTTTGGCAGTTAATCCGATAATGTCGAGACTATCAGTGGGAGGGGGCAATTACTATATAATAAGGATCTAAAAAAGATATAACCTGGCACAAACATCAGTGACAGTAGAAACACATAGCGTAGTTAAGTTAACGAAGCTAAGTATCAGAAGATGGATGAGGTTAAGATGAAAAATGCTGGAATAAAGCGTTGTAACATCGCGCGATTGTGATCCTAGAAGGGATATGTGTTTGGAGTCGGGCCTGAGCTTGGCAGTCCTTGAAGGACTTGTTCCGCTAACTGGCCATAGCTACGTTGACGATGTGAACTGTGGAACTTAAGTCGACAGTTGTTGGTAAGTGGAGGGGCGGTGGAGCCTCGAGTGCACGGGTTTCGCAAGAACAGGGCGTTAGTCGGTTGGGTATTTGGGGAAAACAGGGTCTAATGGATTCAAAACCTATACATAACTTACGACTTCCGTGTTGAATGTTCGGTGGCACCCAGACACGATCTCATTTCAATATCCTCCGTCCACGTCATCCAGACGCTGCTCGGATGTTATGGACTCAGGTAAAAGGGCAGCCTAAAGAAGCCATTCATCAGGCATGGAAAGTGAGTGTCTACTTTGACTTATTATTTGTATTTTGAATTGCGACGTTCTAAATAACTCCAATGCTAATCTTTCACAGTCAACAAGCGAGTATATGATTTTTTGTAGGTAGCGGGTCAACTGGCCTAAAGTCAAAGCCACGGAGACATCGGGGGGGGGGGGGGGGTGGATTATGAAATGTGCGCTGGGCAGCCGACCTGCTGGGGACGCGAAAGCAGCCGGGCGAGTGTGCACCCAGAGGGCAGCGAGTCTTGCGGGCCCTCGAGTCTGTGACTCTCATCAAGAGTATGCAGTCAGTGTTCGAGGGCGCAGAATCAATATGGGAAGCTCTTCTCGCTTCGATCTAATCACTCATCCCTGTCCTCAATACAGTTATGACGGAGGAGGACGCCGTCTCGCGGGCGTTGTGTGGAATATAGGCGGTGGGTGGTTTTTGCAGCAGGCTCATGATGAGATAGTCCGTTGCGTTGATCGTGAATTTATTTGTATTGCGAGATGTTGTTATGTGGTCTTCCTCAAATAAAAGTCGTTAAAGACTGACCTGCAATTTTGCTTTAACTGGGCAATTTATAATCCACTTCATAAAGATGATTCGGGGGCTATTCATTCACATTGGAAATTTGAATCAGGGGGGGGGGGTGTTTGTGCAGTTGCCTTGCTTATAATGTTTTTTTTTCCTCAAAAAATCTTTCCGAAGAAAATATCTCAAATATCAAATTACAAATATATATATATATGCCCTGGTCGCTTTTTGGGGTCAACGTGATACATTTGGCTGTGAGCAGCGCATGAATCTCTCAAATACATACGCTAAATGACATTTGGGCTGGCTCGCATTCATTTTTCCTCTCTTCCGAGAGGCACGGTATGGCTGCTCATCGGATGCGTGACTAACTCTTGCATGCTTTTTCAGAACAGAACGGTGAGTTTAAGTTGTCACAAGGACAAGAGCACTATCTAACTAACGGCTGTTCAACTGTTTGGTCGGCCGTCTGACCGGCTAGCTGTGGGCTTATATCGTAGTACTGGTGGCCCAGCAGGTTATGGAGCCAGGGGCTGTGCGTGCGGAGTGGACTCGGCTCAGAGTGCCCTCCTAGTGAAACTAAGGTCATTATATTTTTTTCAAGTAAGATTCGTTTCTGCAGGTAAGCAGATTACAACCGGTGGGCATCGACACTATGATGCTAGTTGTGTCTGAAGCACTTCTTTCTGTTGGTGGATGATTCTTCGGCTGCAGAATCTTCAAGAAGGAGTTAGATGAACTTGGCGTCGATACATGCCTGGCCTCACAGGGCGCCGTGCTACTCGAGCTAGTAGACTATGGATATGTCAAAGAGAAAAGTGAGGATAATATTTTTGGCGCGCACTTGTCTGTGGCATGCACATCGCTGGTATAAAAATGTTGCTTGGGGGTTTTCGGCAATGTGGGTGCTGGGCTTCGCCAGTCATTAGCGAAGATGTCTTTTCAAGAACACTTCGATGGAACAGAGGGGATATGGATGTTGAGAGATAATCGGCTGGGATGCCTGTAGGCCCTTACGAGAGCGTAGTCATGCCTTCATCGATTGGCTACAGTTTATTACTATTGGGACAACATCGGGCGGTGT
This sequence comes from Phycodurus eques, assembly GCF_024500275.1. Classification (NCBI taxonomy): domain Eukaryota; kingdom Metazoa; phylum Chordata; class Actinopteri; order Syngnathiformes; family Syngnathidae; genus Phycodurus; species Phycodurus eques. The sequence continues at coordinate 7,982 of NW_026904218.1, read as the reverse complement.
CATGAATAACCAGTCCGAGGTAGTGTTTAGAAACTCTCTTGCTTTTCAGGGCATAAACTAGACACAGCTACGCCGTCTCGGTATAGCTAAATCTAGCACCACCGCCGCGACACTACACTATTTAATTTTTCTGTGGTGTAATTGATCTCTTTGAGAGTAGGCCGCCACAGGTCTTAGTTTGAGAGTTGGCATTGGGCTCTAACTCGTGCTAATTCGGCTAAGGGACGGAATCGTGATGATAATGTTGCGCAGTAACAATAACAGAGTCTTTATTTTGCGATAAAGGCATACAAGAATAATAGTAGAAAGACGACGGTACAGGCAGTCATTTGGCCAAAGGAGAAAATTAGTAAAGCCGGGGCCCAATACGTTTTTGCCCGCTTTGGCATACAGAGGTCAATTAGGATCCATTCTCTCTAATTTGTTTGATTGGGGGGGGTTGGGGGGGGACCATATCTATCATTTTCAAATTGAATAGTTCAAGGCGTATTGAATTTGGTGTACAATGTCAAAACGCTGCCACAGGGTTCAGTTATAATTGTGCAGGCCTACCAGCTTGAGCGCGCAAAAGGTCTTCAGATCAGTGCCTTTCGTACACATTTCACAGGTGAAGGCAAATACCGCTTGTTGGCGCTTCAATGTGGCGGTCACATCATGCACTGCCCTACCGTGGCTGATTCACTCGTGATGTCGCTTCTTCTTCCTCAGCTAGAGACTGCGGTTAGAAATTATTTCTGAAGAAAAAATCGGCGCACATCGAATCTCTACTCATTCTTCATCTGGCTTTGGGTTTGTCTTTCTCCCTTAGCTGATAACCTTGATCTAAGGCTATCGCATCACCCACTGGGCAACTATTTTGTTCTTACTACTTGCTTAATTCGTTATCCCTCTGCTAGCAGACAACTGGGAATGGTGAGTCGACAGAAGAACAGCCAGTTTTCACATACAATCCGTACAGATTTGTTGTCCATTGGGTTTGCTCCATATAATCATGGAATATTATTAATATTGTGCAATGTTACCCTTTTCTGAGTATCATAACTGAGGTCTATCCCCAACTCCTAAATGCCAGTATTGAGAGGACAAGAAATGATGACATCACTGTAACGGCTTGGTTTTGAGTACTTTTTTAGATACAAATAAATGTGAGGTATAACGTGCGTGTAAATGAATTTTAAGTGTTTATAATTGCTTCTGTGTGGAGTAACAAACAAGGTTGGAGTTACGATAACCTAAAAAAGATATTAAAAGTCGTCATCATTTTTGATGAACTAATTTCTTGAGCAAGATATCGCATATTTGTCACTTGGTGTAGGGCATAATCATTGGAATACTTGTAAATTCCATATTTAAATGGCTAGAATCATGAATCGAATCATCTTTTATGTTGGCCAAAAAGTGTGTTCCAAATGCACAGCAATGGAATTTGTCTCCGGTATTTGGAAGCCGGGCTCTAGTACTAACAGACTAGTCAATTTAGGCAGAAAACTTTGGGGACATAAATACATTGCTAAAAGTCATTGTGCAAAAAGTTTTATGTCTAGAGTCCTGCTAGCACTTAGAGCAGTTTCGAATGACTACTATTAGCGATATAGTCCTGTCGGTGGGCAATGACGCATTGTGGCAGAAGGGCGGCCGATTTTACTTCAAGGAAGTGGATGCGGTTTAAGTGACGAGTAGGTTCGATCATCTGGGACAGGAATGTCGGTTTGTGCATATCGTGACAGATGATTGCCTCAATCAGTGTGCAAATGAGTCATTATGCTTAACTCTGGCAACGAGATGGCTCAGTGTAATGCAAATTTTGCAGCTGGCGAGTACAACTACATTGAGGTGCACGCACGAGTCGATACATAATTGGCCTCACACGAGAAATGTGACATGGCAACGGAATCTCAGTCAAAAAAATTCCTAGCTTGTTGTTAATGGAATTATAGGTTAAGGGAGTTAAGAAGTTGAGTCGGCAAGAGGGAGGAGAAGGCCCTGTCGGAATGTTACTAGTTCTAGTTTTGCTTGTGATCGCGGATAGCGGGCCAAGGCCTGAGGAAGGATGTCCGGAGTTAAAGCCTGCGACGGCGGGGGGGGGTGTGCGGACGGTCCAGAGGAGGGGGTTTTTTTTGAAAAAAAAAAAAAAAAAAAACGGCCTTTTTGTCTTAGTTCTGGCAGCGTGCAAGTCCTCACTGGTGGTAGATACCGACTAATCCTTTCCGATCAGTTTTGATTGTTCCGTAGAGTCAGGGGAGTTTGTCGCTTTTTGTAGGGCGGGGTCGCACCAGAACCAGTACTGTGTGCATTGAAGAACACAGGGACCATTCGATGACGCGCTGTGTAGAACTGTCTCACGGCTCCGAGTGGGTCACGAGTCCGTGCTTTCTCATGAAGTCCGCAGGAAGTATCTAATCCTCACTGCTTGGCCTTTTTGAGGACGTAGTTGATGTCGGTCGCCCACGTTCAGGTCCTGATGAGATTTGTTAATTCCCCAATGAACTTGAAGGTCTCTGACGGTTGACTTCAAGGGCCAAACACGTGGACAACGTGAGGGTGTCGGCTGTTGGCGAAGGATGCCTGCCCTGTAGTTCGGCACGATCATCTGGCTAAATACGCAGTCTGTAGCGTGTTCAGTTGTGTCGGCGCGCATCGCACAGCTCCATCGGCGCTCGATGCCGCTTCCTTTGTCGATATGCAGCGACTCGTCACCGTCCTTGATAGAGCGCCTGATGACAGTGGTGTCATCTCTGCAACCTCAGGAGCTTGACAGTCTGGTTCCTGAGGTGGTGGCAGTCGTTCCGTGTAGAGAGAGTAAGAGCGAGCGGAGAGAGGGATGCACAACCTTGAGGGCTGCACAGTGCTGGATGCTGCGGGAGTGTGGGATGATGTGGCCTCGCCCCGTGAGCCTGCCTGCTTTGTCCTTCCCTTGTATCAGGAAAGGGCTGTAAATCCACTGGCTAGATGGCTAGGTTCTAGACGCTGAGGCTGGAGTTAGAGCTTGCTTGAAAGGAGTTCATTGGGATGATGGTGTGAACGGCTAGAGCCGGAAAGTCCATGAACAGGATCCTCAGTGTAGGTCGGCCCTGGCACTGTCGTAGGTGTGTCTAGGAATGAAGATGGCAGATCCCCGATGTTGACTGCATCATCCGCAGACGCTGTTCGCGGGTTTGGTAGGCAAACTGGCAGGGGGTCCAGCAGTGGACGCTTTGGGACACTCTTGAGTGTGTCTCAGGGCACGATACGTTCAAGAGCTTCATGAGCGCAGCGGAGATGTCAAAGGCGTACAGGGCCTCTAGTCATTCATGTGACGCTAGAGTTATTGGCAGGTTTCTTGGGGAGCTGTGGAATGATGGTGGAAGGGGCGTTTGAAAGTAAGGATTGAACTTCGTGCACAATTTCCAAATGATGCTGTTGAAGTATCTGAGTGAAGACTGGAGCGAAGGGCTGGTCTGCGGCGCAGACTTTGAGGGGGGGGGGTAAAGGATGTGAGATGTACACTATGTTTCATGTCGCTGTCCGCTTTGTGTTAATGGCTCTGTTGTTTGAAGATCGTCTCAGCATCCTGTTTACATGGATGGTTAACCGCGTAAGTCAGCTAGGTGTGGTGTGGTCGCGGGTGCGGTAACCACAGGGGTGGTGTGTGTGGTAGTGAATCTGTCGCTTTTCAATCTGCAGTTAAAAGGTATTGCAAGTCGTTGGCTATAGTGCTATTGTTCTCATCACAACCAAACGTAGGCTTGGGGTGGATTCGTGGCGCTTGTAAGTAGTCAGCGATTGGAATGTCATAGTCTAGACTGATTTTGAGTCGTATTGCGCGAGCAACTGTTTTTTGAGCCCTTATACTTGCCACGGCATTATGATACTCTTTGCCGATATGGTTAATTCTTTAGTCTTAGCTGGTTTCTAGCTCGATATACGAGGGCTCTTCCGCCGCTCTGATATGCAGCTTCCTTATCTTGCGAAGCTGCTTAATGTTAGGTTGGCAGTGAACCACGGCTTGTGTTGTTGAGTGTCGCGAGAATGATTTTGTTGGTAGGGCACAAGACCTCTGTGGACAGAAACTGATGATATGTGATGCGACAGTGTCGGGCGTATATTCTATCCAGGCCTAGGCGGCTGAATGTTCAAAAGACACTCCAGGTCTGTGGCAGTCGAGAACGCTTGAAGTTTCCATCTTGGGCTATCTGATTTGTGCGGGCACCCTTTGTTTTGACTGTTTTCACTGAGCCTTTCGCACATTTAAGTTCTTGCTTGTACAGTCAGTCATTGAAGTGAATTAAGCAGTGATCGGACGAGCCCAGGGCTGCACGAGGGTATAGGTCAGCGGTATGCGTTTTTTAAAGCCGTAGTGTAGGCAGTGTCTAAAAGTTTATTTTCCACTGTGTCGGACAGTCTAATTGTGCTGCTTGTATTTAGGAGTTCGGGGTGTAGTTTGAGCTTTATGTTAAAGTCGGCGCGTCGAGAATAATGAGGGGTGAGTCCGGGTGTGTTTTTTTGCATTTCGTTGACTTGTTCGCGAGCGTTAGCAATGCGGCGTTCGTGGTTAGGCTTGAGGTGTAATATAGACTGGGCAGCTCTATGTATAAACGATGCAAACTCACGTGGCGAGTAGAATGGTTTACGGTTGCAACAGCGACTCAAATGCGGGCTGGCAGTGTGTGCTGAGCCCGTGTAAACGTCGTCGTGACTGACACCATTTTTCGTTGATATGGAGGCATATGCCGCGTCGCGTCCTTGCGTTTTCTTTCCGCAAAGGATGTATTCCGTGTCGCGGTCCGGCCTTCGATGAATGTTTGAAGGCTCTGGGAAGCGCGAGCGGCGCCAATCGGTAGCGGCGTCGCAAAGGCCGTGTCTCCGTGAGCGGCATGGTCCCCGCCCAAGCCGAACTTCCGAAGTCTTTACTGGTCTTTACAGAATATTAAGCTCGTGCCTAATGTTTTGTTGAGTTAGGGAGCGTACTATTCGGCTGGAGGTGGATCGACGGAAGCTATGCCAATCTGTGTCCTCTTGCTTGCGGAGATTTCAGGCATGGAAGAGTTCAGGTGAGGCTATGGGTGTAGAGAACGGGCTATCTGACGACTGAGAGGAATTCTGCTCCTACATGCGGGCATTGGGGGCAGGAAGGGGAGGGCGAGCGTGGGCACTATGCAACACTCTGTGTATTAGGAATGGGGGTGCTGTCTGTACCTTAAACTGCGAAGTCGGTGTGGTCGGTTAAGAGGGTAATACTCTGCAAAGTACCTTCTGCATGAGGGGAAATAATTATTGGAAGCTGGAGATCGACGAGGTCCTGATGTCGCGGCGTCGCAGCGTCTGGCAGTGATGCAGACTGCTGTATTGTTGTCGATGAGATGTAAGTAGCTTAATGGGCATAAAGGTAAAAGCTCACAATTTTACTGTCGATCTACGTTCTATCACCCTCGACCGTTGTGGTGACGCAACTGCAGGTCCTGACCGACATCACAGACACACAGCGGAGCCGAAATGCGTTTTTTTCGCCAGCAGGGTGCTAGGCAGGCTGCTTCCTTAGAGATATGTGTAAGAAGCTCAGTCATCCGGTGAGGGACTCAGAGAGTAGGAGCTGCTGTTCTTCTACACTTGGAGGGAAGCCAGAGAGGGGCTTGTGCTCTGGTTATGATGCCTCCTTGGTGGTCTCCGCTGGTCAGATGTTCAAGAGCATGTCCGCAGCCGGTATGGAAGGCGCAGGCGGTGTTGTAAGCACGTGCAGAATGTGGCTTTGGGCATTGTCTTGGCTGAAATTAAGCAGGGGCGTCGCATGAAAAAGCACGTTGCTTGGATGGCAGCATATGTTTCACCTGTTCTCGCATAACCTGTATGTTGTACGCTTTCATGCATTATATGGTGCGTTCAGCAGATGTGTAATTATCCCTATTGCTTTTGAAGCTTTGCGTCCATAACAGTCCGGATGGTTCTTTTCCTCTTTGGCCTGCGGAGGATCAGGTGTGCACAATTTCAAAAACAATTTGAAATGTGGACAATCGTGCGGACGTGGCACATAAGCTTACAGAACGACACTTTTCCACTTTGCATCATGTCCATCTTGATTAGAGGGCTATAGAGAGCCGGCGGCGTTTCTGGTGGTTGTATTACATGGCTTTTTCACGGTAGAGTTTGCAGAGTTGCACTTGACGGATGGAGTGCCAAACTGTATTTACTGATCATTGGTTTTGCTCTGAAGTGTTCCTGATCCGCCTGCGGTGGATATCCTTTAAGCATTGATGTCTGGTTTTTGATGCAGTCTTCCGACTGAAGGATCGATAACGTAATGAGACATACGAATGAGTGGGGATTCTTGATTGACATATGCAAATCACCAATGAAAAGAAATGCATTTTCAGCATTGAATCAAAACGAGTGAAAGAATAAAATCTTTCTTTAATTGCTGAGCTAAGCGCCGCATATGCTCCTCCGACGGGGGCGAGGCACCATTTTAACCGTATGGCGTCGTGCAATCGCCTCTGCGCTATAAGAGTCGGGCTTATAAAAGAAAAACGAACAAAGAAATATAACTATGCTCTCGCGCATGAAGTAGGCGATACGTTTAATCCTCGTCTCTACATATGAGCTGGTCACAATTTAACATGGTAAGCAGCTAGGCCACAGAAGCGGCATTAAATGGAGCCATGCGCGCGGAGAAGGCGACGGTGGCAACGGGCAGGCCGATTTGATGGAGTAAAGTTGTCGGCGACAGCAGCGTGAAAGGGGCTAGCCAGCATGCTAAGTAGGGGGCAGCGGGCTAGGCTTGGAAACCCAGGCGGCTTCGTCCGGTCTGCGAGGACCTATGTCACTGTACGGGTGCTATAAAGACATCAGACCGGGGACTCGAGGCCTGTGGGCCAACGCTACGACGAGGGATCCTTGTTAAGTAAGGCCTAAATGAAACCCCCCCCCCCCCACCCCCCACCGGGCGTAGAGAAACAACTTTTCTGTAGGGCAGAGGTACATGGCACTAAAAGCAGCATCAGTCGAAACTCGCCGTCGTGGCTCTGCACACAGTTTAATCGATACCTGCTTTGCAAATAATCAGATATTGGATTTTTCATTTGTTGGAGCTAGCGATTCGATATGGTAAGCGAGGAGGTAACCACTTTGATTGTGATTCGGGCTGGGCATTTGTTTTTTCTGGTCGCCATGACAAATCGGCTATTGTGCTTTTAGGTGGGTAGTCGCTGTAACGACTCTCAAGGCACATATTGTGCCTAAGCCGAATATTTTGACATTGAGTTGAAGAAATCTCACTGGACACCAGCAGGCAAACATTCGGCGAATAAGTGAAAAGGAAAAGCAGAGAGCAATCATACTGTCAGGATGTCCGACAACAACCGTCTCCTCCACCCGTCTGCCTCAGGCGGCTAGAGCCCCCTCCTGTTCGCGGTCTGCTAGACCTTTGACCGATCAACAGCGGAGATGTGCTGATAGCTGTCTCAATAGTGAGAGTTTAAGGAGGGCGGAAGACGCAGGCCTGTAGTGGGAGCGCATCACTCATAAAAGCAATGACGCTCGGGCTGAGGAACACCTATCTTTCGGCGGGTAGCTGTTATCGGCTTTATTAAACTCTATCAGAAGCTCGATATGTACTGATTCGCGCATCTCATAAAAGGGTAAATCATATTACGCTGCAGATACATGATTATAAATTACATTTTGAGACTAATTCAGTGAATATGTGGTCATTTTCCCGTGCTACACGAAGAAAGGCGTTGTGATCCCTTCTAGACACGCTGGCGTGAGGGTGATAAGAACGACCACGTGACTTTGTAAATATCTGGCATATGGTCTGATTGAGGGGCGCTCGTTGAAGGGGCAAGTGCAGTATAAGTCCATGAATTCAATTTTCTCAGGTGATTGAAAAGTGTTTCAGATTATCCACTAATGGAAGTTGGTGTTATTTTGTCTGTTTTCCAGACTAACAAAAGTTGCTCATCAGTTAGCGTTGGGGGGGGAAATAGCGTCGAAAACGCACAACCAAAAAA